>NC_051240.1:11935971-12235971 GCF_015220715.1 Pygocentrus nattereri | reverse complement strand
ACAAATAGCAGCCCACAGCCTTGCTCTTGGTCCAGCCAATTGCGTGGTGACTCCCATCCGGCTGTTCTGATTGGCTGGTGACCACACACACACACACACACACACACACACACACAGAGCGGTGGCAGCTGCAAGAGACAGAAGGAAGGGCAGGAGAGGGAGCCTAAGCAAAGACGGAGAAGCACAACTTGTTGGTGCGGATACTGCATGTGAGATGGATTTTCAGAATAAGGATTGAGGTCCAGTTTGTGGTTTGGTGATGTCCAGCTTATAGTGAGGACACCACTGGCTCCATCAAGGTCCAGCCGAACCGTCAGCATGCAGAACCTCCGGCACGCAGCCACCGAAGCCTTTCAGCGCCTGGGTGAGTTCACACCACTGATTAATCTAAAACACTGTTCACTCCACTATTAACACTGTAATCTGTACCCGCTGTAATTCAGTTATTGAGGTGTGAAGTCATTCAGTACGGGTTTGATTGTCGAGAAAATTATTAGTTACAATTTCTTTACAGTGGTGGTTAAAGGAATAAAAGGTTTTGCAATGCGGTTTTATTTACTATCCAACATGGACCAGTAAGCCTACATATGTTTTTATATGCAATATTGCTAAAGGAAAAATAGTGATAAAGCATATTCATGACCATTCCATGTAGTGAGACTTCAGATGTCTGGTTCCTATCACCACTACTGTAAACCATTCTGACTTGGTAAGACTCCTTATGAAGGTGAATTTCATATCAAACCACTTTAAATGACTTTTACATCTTAATGATCCAGTTTGGCAGAAATGGATTTCTCCTTTTAATGAAAACCTGAATCAGGATCATATATTGACAGTGCAGAATGTGAATAGTAAGTAAATAATACATGTAAACACAAGACATGAGTATATAGTGAATGGCAATTTGATTACAACCTTACACTTCCTGGCCATTTTATCAGAAACACCTACCCTACAGATGCACATTGTAGGTTTACAATTAATTACTGTAGTCCATCTGTTGCTACACAATTTATTAGCCCCCCTCTGCTCTGGGACCACCACTGACCAGATGATATTTAACTGGTGGATAATTCTCAGCACAGCAGTGACACTGATGTATTAGTGGCATGGTGGATTGTTGCAGCGGTATGAATGTATGAGCAGTACGAAGGTTTTAATTGCTTCAGTATCAGCAAAACATCCAGCCAATACCTTGGTCAGAAGCAGACCACTGATTAAGGGTGAAAATCAGAGATGCCCTCTCTACCTGTGCACCTACAACATATACCAACAAGGTAAGTGTTTCCAGTAAAGTGGCCAGTAAGTATGCAAGCAGTAACATGCCGAAGTGCTTATTTTCTTGCTGCAGTTTCACTGCTGTTAAAACTCCCTGACAGCATTTAGGTTCTCGTATCTCTCAAATCAAAGTACACACTGCTCTCCTGAACTGCAGTCGTGCAGCTTATCAGCACACCTGGCAATAAAGCTTTGGCAGGGTTTTGATATTTGCCTTTAACTGTTGTATAGAGGGCAGAAAATACCCATTTTCCTTCAGTAGGCCATGTGCTCAAAGTGTGTGTGAATGACGTCCTACATAACAGTTCAGGCTGACAAAAATAAAGTCTACTGTCCTTCCAAATGAGAGTTGAACACAGTGGGAGTGAAAGGAGAGGACACCCTAAGAGATAGTGAAGTAAGGCATGAGTGAAACAGGAGCTGCTTGTGTACAGTACTGAGCAAAAGTCAGAGACCACTTAATGATTCATTTCATTTCCAGTCAAAACGGTTGTTAAGTACAAGCACAAGTTCATCAAGAAAAGAAACAAGACATCACATATTTAACAGGAAATTACAGGCCATAACAACTAAGTACACTATCTATTTACACCTCCAAAGTTCGGTCTTAGAAGTCGTTTGTATTTTCTGCTTCTTGTGATTGAAATGATTCCAAACACATTCAGTGATGTTGAGGTCTGGACACTGGGGTGGTCGTTGTTCTTAGAACAACAGCAGCAGTTTGATTTGCGTATTTGTTTGTTTCCTTTTCTCACTAAGGGCTCCTCGACAGCTATACAACATTCTGTCCTGTCACAGTGGAAAGCTGAACCGAAACCCCTGAGGATTGTTTCAGATGTGAAGCAGCTTGATTTTCTCCTCTCTCTCTCTCAAAGATGAAAGCTTTAACCCTTGTGTAGTGTTGGGGTCTGTGGGACCCATTTTTAATGTTATTTTCAAAATTATTATTATTTCAACCTCAGAGGCCATGTCACATTTTCTGTGCAGACGATATACAATAACCCATTATCAGTGACTCCACCCCCCCATTACACATGTGGTGTTGGGGTGGACCCACGGGGAGTTAAAGTGTGGAGGTGGTGTGTCCTTCACTTCTTGTTCTCCTCCTATATGGCCTGCTGTTAGTGTGTGTGTGTGTGTGTCTGTGTGTGTATGTGTTTGAGGGTGGACAACATAGAGAGGTTGCTGACTGGCTACAGCTGCTAAAGGAGAGCCCCATGCTGGACACTTGTGATATTTTAAACATCTGGTAATTTTACATAAACTGTTATGGCTGTATTGATTTAAAAAACAATAATGTGGAGGGACATAACAAGCACATCAACACCACACAAGGGTTAAGTACTGTTCATCTGAAGAGGATAGTTTTGATGGTCTAACTTGGCTGGGTTTAGCCCTGACAAAACGTGGCATTGCACCTATGGCAGCTGAGAAGGCCATTCTTGGTGTGTTTCGAGCATATTCTCTAAAATCACACACACCTCCCTGAGGGTTGCAGGGGGGTGCTGGAGTCTATCCCAGAGGTCATAAGTGATACTGTTTTGATCCCACAACCAGGGAAATTCCATCTCCGCATTTAACCCATCCATGGGAGTAAAACACCACACACACACTAGGGGGCAGTGAGCACACTTGCCCGGAGCGGTGGGCAGCCCTATCCACGGCGCCCGGGGAGCAATTGGGGGTTAGGTGTCTTGCTCAAGGACACCTCAGTCATGGACTGTCAGCGCTGGGGATTGAACCAGCAACCTTCCGGTCACAGGGCCAGTTCCCTAACCTCCAGCCCACGACTGCCCGATTGGGGGTCATTGGGCGGTAGGCAGGTCGCCAGTCCATCACAGGGCTTCTCCAAAAACACTTTACATTAAAATACTTACGACAAACATCCTCTAATGTCTTCACTTGTTGCACACCACAAGCTGCATTTGTAGAGGACTTTACTAGAATCCATTGTGTGCGCTGCCTTTTTAATAGGGCGGGGGTTATGTGCACGTCTTTGCTGATGTGTGATGCACACCACTTTGCACCATTTTAAAAACCATAGTTCAGTTGCAAAGCGGTGCACAGTATTTTAAGATTGCACATGCCACGGGTCTCATTTACTCTGCATCAGTGGTTCTCAAACTGTGGGTCTTGGTGGCCATTGGCCGTCATTTAATTGTTTTTTGTTTTAACCACAAAAATGAATTAAAATACATAAGCATTTGACCAAACCAGTCAATATGACAGATTATTAAAAATGCTTAAATATTTAAGTCAAGCCCAGTGATTAATTAAAAAATATATATTGCTAGATAAATATATTCAGTGCAAGTCAATGTAATGACTCATGACCATGGCATTCATTTATGATTAGTAAATGACTACATATAGAAAATGTTAGGATTCTTTTGGTGTTGCTTCCAGTCAAGTGAGATCCCATCTGGCTACACTGTGTTATATTTCATTGCATTTAAAAAGATCACGCCGGATTAATCTTCTTGAGGGCCACAAAACATTTCATGGTCGTTTGTGTTCCAAAAGGTCGTGAACTACTGTTCTATATATATTAATAATTTTTTAAACTTTTAAAAAGTTTTGGAAGCTGCTGATCGAGAGTGGTCCACCACCCAGAAATGTCCAGCCAAGGGCAGCTATTTGGTCAGTAACTGACTATTGATAACTAACACAAACTGTGCTAAGAGCTGAGCTCCGGTCTCTACCTGTATATCAGCATGGTAGAGCTGTGAGGTGGGGGATTGTTATGAAGTTTCCTGTGATTGTATCTGCTCAATTTTATGTTGATATAAATTCTGCTCAGGCCCAGGCTCCCTATGGAGTCTTATCTCCAGCTCAGCTCAGCTTACTGTGTGTTGCACTTGCATTTTGCCACATTCTGCTGGTGTGTTCAAGCTTCAGTCCACGATCGGAACGGAAAATAAAACAAGCTCCAACTGGGAATCAATATTTTTCAAATGTCCATAGGTGACAAGGCTTTAACCCCTTAAAATCCCAGGCTTATTCCATACTAAAGGTTATTATTAAGTAACTATAGGGACTTCAATGCAAACTAGTTGAGTTTTTTTAATACTAGTCTATAATATGTTCATTCAATACAATATTAACATTCTTTTATGTGTCATGATTGGCCCCTCCCAGTCCTGTCCATGTGTTCATGTTTTGGTTTAGCCCCCTCATTTCATGACTCCGCCCCTGATTGTCTCCACCTGTTTTCCACCTATCCCTCGTTTTCCATGTGTATTTAAGCCCTGTGTTTGCCTCTTGTCTTTGCTGGTCTTTGTTTGCTGTTGCTTGAATCTCTGTCTGTGTTGTTTGTAGTGTTTGATTCTTGTTTGAGGTTCTGTGGTCTTTATTGTCATGTCTGTCCCGTGATCTTTATGTGTTGGCTATATGAACCTGGACCATTCTGACCATGACCCTGGATTTCTCCTTAATTAATCTCGCATATCTCCGCATATGCGTCCGCCTCCTCGCACCTCGTTACATCGTTATATTTAGCCATTGTGTTAATTGTTTTAATTACTTGAATTGCAAGCTTATTCCATCTCATTCGACCTGTTTATGCCCCACCCACACATGCATTCCTTCAGAGCTACTGTTGTAAGTTTGAACAAGCTTTACAGAATGCTGGCAAAATTCCCAATCAATATGATGATTGATGACATGTATAATATGCAACATTGTTCACATGTTTGTTTAGATGTCACATCTACATAAATGTTCCAAGTTCTAATGTTCTATTGCATTGCAGATAAATTTTAATTGTTATATTCTAGCAAGCATACAATATAAATATTAATACTTCATCCTGGGTTTACTTGCCAAGCAAGTGTACTCAGAAAATCAATATAATGTCTCATTACAAATTTGAAGACCATGTTTTCTTAGCTTCAAATGAGCTTCAACTGCATATGTTTAAACCTGAATATACACTTGAAGAACTGTGTCAGTTGGATACTGGACCCACCAGCATGAAGCTGAAGTTGGCTTCTTATTCGAATATTCCATTCCTCCTAAGTCACCAGAATGTAACTGCTGCCCTGTTTAAGATGCGCTCCAGCCTCTTAGAGTTGGAAGGTGGAGTAGTGCAGGAAAGCAGGACATTATACAGAGCAATAGCAACATGGGAATTCTGCAGCTCGTAGCTTTAGTCCTGTAATCAAAGGATTCTGCAGGTCCTTGGTAGAAATACACTATATTGCCAAAAGTATTCACTCACCCATCCAACTCATTGAATTCAGGGGTTCTAATCACTTTCATGGTCACAGATGTATAAAATCAAGCCCCTAGGCCTGCAAACTGCTTCTACAGACATTAGTGAAAGAATGGGTCGCTCTCAGGAGCTCAGAGAATTCCAGCATGGTACCGTGATCGAACGCCACCTGGGCAATTTCCTCGCTACTAAATATTCCACAGTCAACTGTCAGTGGTATTATAACAAATTGGAAGCAATTGGGAACGACAGCAACGAAGCGGTAGGCAACATAAAATGACAGAGCGGGGACCTCCAAACGTCATGTGATCTTCAGATCAGCTCAAGAACAGCGTAGAGAGCTTCATGGAATGTGTCCGAGCAGCTGCATCTAAGCCTTACCTCACCAAGTGCAATGCAAAGCATTGAATGTAGTGGTGTAAAGCATCGCCACTGGACTCTAGAGCAGTGGAGACATGTTCATAAAGACATGAATGAGTGAGTTTGGTGTGGAAAAACTTGACTGGCCTGCACAGAGTCCTGACATCAACCCGATAGAACACCTTTGGGATGAATTAGAGCTGAGACTGTGAGCCAGGCCTTCTCATAAAATATCAGTGTCTGACCTCACAAATGTGCTTCTGGAAGAATGGTAAAAAATTCCCATAAACACACTCCTAAACCTTGCAGAAAGCCTCCCCAGAAGAGTTGAAGCTGTTATAGCTGCAAAGGGTTGTCAAAAAAACTGCCCAATCTAGCAACATTGTTTATGGGGGTTTTTTTTGGTGGTAAAATTTCATTGTTAAGTTTTAGTTGGAAACAAAATGGTTAATTTCTTGAAACAGCCAATTTTCTTGAGGATATTTCCTCAGGCAAAGGTCCAGAACTTCATAATGTCTAACTTGCATTATGACTCAGTGCCATATACTGTTTACTGAAGTATATCAACATCTTATGCAGGCAACAACTGAATGTCAAATCAAATAAAGTATAATTCAGTAATATTTCAACAACATTTTTGTCAGTTTTCTCTTTTCAGAGGTCACCATGTAGATAACGTTCCCCTGACTCACTTTCTTCTCTGACTGCTGTTTCTCACTTCGTATCGGTTTTAGGTCCAGGCCCACATAGGATCTGGGTCCGGACTCAGACTGCAGTCTGCCTATTAGTGACCTCTGGTTTAGGATTTGAGGAGCTGGACTGATGACATAATATGCCACCGCTTTCAACACTAACATAATTAGGAAGTGGCAGTGAAATTTAAATGTAATTAAATTAAATTAAAAAATCATGTTTTGACTTACAGTGAGTGGGGCTAAATTTGTGAGAAAAACTTCACACCAGGTCTTCTCAAAGTTTTAGATACTTCTCTGACTGCAAGTACGAGTGCATTTCAGTCATAAGGAACACAGCAGCGGCCTTATGTCAGGGCTTTTAAAGAGTCACTGTAAAACTTCTGCAATGTAGAATATACTGTATGTTAATACAAGCTACAAACAAAACATGGAGTGTCTTTTGCCAGCTTCAAATGTCCAGGTTTAATTTAGAACAGCCAAAAAAAATTTACATGCTAACAAAATACTAACATAGTACTACAATCCCATATGGGTTCCAGCAGAAATTAGCATGATTGCAGTGGTGATTTTTTCCCTTGTTTCTGACAGAGTTTTGACATTTATGGCCCAAACTGAAGGCCTAGCTCTTACAGTCACACTAGACCCCAATAATAAGCCTTGACAAATGATATTTTAAAATAATTGCTCACAAGGACAGTTAAATTAGCCACCAGCTTCTCAACAGCAAAGCAATATGAATACAGAGACGCTGTTTAGGTAATAAAGCAGAGTTCTAGTAGAATATCATGGGGTATACAGTGTGCGGGAACTCCTGGCTCTTTGCCAGGAGATCACTCCTCTTGTCCTGGCCTGCAGTGACAGACGGCCAGCTACACACAGAGCTGTCCAGTTACCGTCTCTCACCAGCCTACACACACTACAGCCACAGAATGCAGATCAGCCTGCAAACCCTGCAGGCCATTTAGGAGAACAGGAATGAGAGATAAAGAGAGAGAGAGAGAGAGAGAGAGAGAGAGAGAGAAAGAGAGAGACAGAGAGAGAGACAGAGAGAGAGATAAAGAGAGAGACAGAGAGAGAGAGAGAGAGAGAGAGAGAGAGCTGTAGGACTACTAAAATAAAAAGTACACAGAGGACACGGTATAGATATGCGGGATTTGAATAAGGAAGAATGATAAGATGGATAGACAGTGATTAGAAGAGCTGGGGAAATGGGTGGAAAGAGAAAGGAGGAGAAATAGGTAAAAGCAGAAGAAGGATGGAGGGAAGGACAAGAGGGAAATAAAGCATGAGAGTGAGTTTCTGAGCACTAGAGTGCATTGGAGCATGAGTTATGTGCACTTTGAGCCTCTCTCTCGCTCTCTGTCTGCCTCTTTCATGAATATCATTGCAGTGGAAGAGGAGAGACAGACAGCGCGGAAAAGTGGAAGAACACAATGCTGACACAGAAAGTCACTGAAAGAGAATCAGTAAGGCAAGGAAAAGCCCATTTGGATGCCTCTTTTTAGGATGTCCCTATCAACCCACCGGAATTTTGCCCTTACCCAATATGTAATTTAACCCAGATTACCACGTTATGGACGTTATATCCTGCCATTAGCATACAGTTCTGAAGTAATCTCAGTTAGAATAGCTTACTCTTGGTTTCTTACACTGTATGACATACTGTTATCGAGAAACATGGAGGAAAACATTGTCCGGTACACTTGTTGAAATTATTCTTTAAGTATAGTGTTTTCTACCGGTATGCCACAAAAAAGCATAGATAACACATCATGCAAACAGCGCAAACCATGCTAATGTTAGCCCGAATGGCTGAGCCAGGGATGTTTCAGTCACGTTTCTAGTGAAAATGAAACACAGTAGACTCTCGATCACCTCCTGCCTATTTAGTCTGCTCTGCCTATCCTTTCCTGTCTGTTGCATCTGAAGTAGTCTGCTTTGTTTTCAAGGCAGACATAAAGGAACGGAGTTAGCCTTAGCCTTCTGTGCTGTCTCGTACCCTCTGAGGAGCCTTCTGACTTGATAAGCTGCATCAGATGTATCAGATTTGTTCACAAAACGAGGCGTACTGAAGCATGAATGACTGTAACATTTTCCAAATTCCAGCAGTTTCTGATGTTTGGAAGTATAAGTGTACACACATATGAAACAAATGACTTGAGAATTTTGGTGAAGCTTTGGTTGGGTCCTTGCTTTTGTCAGGCCTCAGGGTCTAGTGTTAGATAGTCATATTGCAATAGGTTTATCTGTAGCGTCCTGTGACTGGCAGGCACTGGAACCGAGAGACTCTAGCGGCTTGGCTAGGCAGATGGCTCATGGTATGTGCATGCCCTCCAGCGAAGGGACTGTTTGTGTGTATGTTTGTAGTTTGTTAGTTATAGTTATCTGTATATGTTACTTGTGACGTTTTGTGCTGGGGGTTGATCATTATCAGGGTGAAACATATGGCTAGAGTTGACCTTCCCTTTGGTTTCAGTGCTCTGTATGTGCCCTGTCTGCCGGTGTATTAAATAGAAGTCACTTCTCGCAGCTGAAGCGTAGTGACCCCTGTGTGTTATGCTCTGTTGTCGTCACAATAAATAGTTCAGTTTTGTTTTTAGGATTTTGCACAATTAATTTTTCAGGTTTACTTTGGTTGTTAAAAATGTTTTACATATTATTTTTGTACCAGTAATGTACAAAAATAGGTTTACTTAAGCATCTGTATATACAATGATATATACTGAAACCATCAAAAATGTTACTTATGCCATGATATTAGTTTTTGGCCATACCATCCACTACTACTTCAAAGTGGCTGTTACTAATGCTATGCAATCTGCCTTTGTCTGTTTGTAGAATACAGTCTGTTTGAGATGACTTAAGGTGTGTGTTGATACTGATGAATTATTGCAATTCTAACTGACGGCTATAAACTTCAGTGATGTTGGCAACATTAGCCAAAATAAAAAAAGTTTCAATTCAGACTCCAAACATGGATGATTGAAAAAATTGGGGTAATTGAAATGAAGTTGCAGGAGAGTAAATCTCCTATTAAATATCAACACCAACTGCTCCAATTTTATGCCGTTGCTGCCAGAGGAACTCGACAGGGTGTGCTGGTTTATGTCGGGTACTTTGGTGAGGTTGCCAGTGTTTTGTAAGTTTATTGCGCAGCTGTGTTACATATGCTTTGTTTTCACAATGCTAACTGATGGCTAGAAATGTCCATTAGCTTCATCGCTCCTACTACATTTGGAGTAATATAGAAGTTGTATAAACTTGATTTTTCGCTATGTTGCGTGCATCTTCAGCTGTGGTTTTAAGGAGACAGTGGATTTACACAAATGCAAATGAGCTTTCTGTTTAAAAATGCCTAGAAATGCCCTTGGAGGCCACTGCTGGCAGGCAACCCTGCACTACCACTCCTGAGGACATCCGCTGTGGCACTAATTCAGTGGCATTCGCTGTCCGGCCAGTGCTGAGCCAAGAAGAGCTTTTAGTAAATGAAATCTGGAGCGGTCCCACCGGAACCCTATTATACTGAGTTAATTGCTCTTGCTTTAGTCACCTGACCTGTACGTTTATATGTCAACTTCCATACTAAGATTATAAATCGCTCTTGCGTGAACGCTGTAATGCCTGTTTTGGTCATGGGAGCATGAGTTTATTGTACAAGTTCAGGAAGTGAAATGTACGACAGGTTTTGGGCCCACTGTGGGCCGGCGCTTCTTGCGGCTGTTGAATAAGGTTACAGAGGTCGTGCCATCCACTGGTGTATAAAAACTGAGCGGTTTTTAAAAAGCGTTTTTTAAGATTTTCTCAGAAACTTCTCCAGAGGCAGTTTGTCTCACCTGTCACATCTCATCACACATCTCTCCTGCTCCAATGTATCTAATGGCCTTTTCCAAAGACAGAGAGAGAGAGAGAGACAGAGAGAGAGAGAGAGAGAGAGAGAGAGAGAGAGACACCATCCTTACATTTCTCTTTCTCTCTCTCTACTTCAGTTAGTCTCTCTCTTAGTCTCTCAAATGAGGTCTTAACGCTCTTGCAGAAAAGCTAAGTTGACACTCTCCTCTCTTTCCCCTCATCTGCTCTCATCTTGTCTCCTTGCTTCTCCTCTCTTGTCCTCTCCTGTCCTGTCCTGTCCTCTCCTCTCCTCATGTTTTCCACATGTCCTGTGGTTGCTCTGTGCTGTGACACCTGTTCTCTCTCTGAGTGTCACAGGTGAACCATCTGGCCCTTTGCTCTCCTCCTTCCCTCTTCTTTTTTTCCTGTCCTTTTCTATCCTTTTCTGTCCTTTCCTGTCATCTCCTTTCTTGTCCTTTGGTGTGCTCTGTTGTCCTGTTGTGTCCTTTCGTGTCCTGCTTTGTTCTGTCCTCTTTTTCCCTTTTATGCTGTCCTGTTCTTTTGTTCTATTCTGTTGTCTCCTTTGATAATTTCCTTTTTCCTGTCCTTTCCTTTCATGCTGTTTTGTTTTGTCTTGTCTTTTCTTTCCTTTCCTTTCCTTTCCTTTCTTTTTTCCTTTTCCTTTTCTTTTCTTTTCCTTTCTCTACCTTTCCTTTCCTTTCCTTTCCATTCCCTTCCTTTTCCTTTTTCTACCTTTCCTTTCCATTCCTTTCCTTTCATATCATTTAATTTCATTTCCCTTCCCTTCCCTTCAATTCCTTTTCCCTGTTCATGTCCTTTCATGTTCTATTCTGACCTTTTCTTTCATCATGTCCTGTCCTGTCATCTTGTCTTTTTACACTCTTTTTTTCCTTTCCTTCCCTTTTCTTTCTTTTCCTTTTTGGTCCTATCCTGTCCTGATGTTTCACCCTGTTTTATCCTTTCCTGGCTGGTCTTGTTCTTTCCTTCTGATTTTTACTATTCTATCCTTTTATCCTGTCTTTTCTTTATTCATTCACCTTTATTCTTTCCTGTCCAGTTCTGTCTTTAAAGCTTTTATTTTATATGTCATCTCCTACTTGTACAGTTTGCAACTGTAAAAGAATGTGTGTTCATCCTTTTGGTTCCAGCTGAGTGAAATATGCTCTTTTTTGTTCTCCCAGGTCTGAAGCAGAGACATCTGGGCTATCAGGAGGTAAGTAGCCTTAAGCCGTCTCTACAGCCTTAAAAAACAACATCAGCATTATCATATAGGAAGAGCTGAGGGGAGGAGAGATTTCACTGCTGTGTGTTTCTTCATAGAAAAAAATTTAATTATAGATTTTAAACAGCGCTGCCACCTGCAGGAGAGAGAGAGTAGAAGGGAAAGGGCAAAGAAGGATGAGAGAAAGGACACAAGGGTTACATCCAGAAACCTTTGCTACTTCTCCTCCATCTGGGAAGATTGCAGAGGAGTCAAGCAGAGGAAAGGAGCAGGAGGAACTGAAAGAACGAGCAGTAACAGGAGGAACGAGGCTGTGTACTTGGTTATCTTCTGTGCTGTTCATCCTTTCTGCTGTGCGTGCAGGGGTCACTCCCAAAACCTCCTAGGTAGCATATACCAGTGTGTGCTGTGTTGCATGCCACTTCGGCAGGTGTTAGGTGCAGCCTCTTTCATGAAGATGGCATCATGAAATCACTTTCTGGGGCATGAAGGAGAGAAGGAGCATCGGTGGGAAAAGGCTTTTAGGGTTTCTGGACGCAGCCACACACAGTTCTCTCTCTCTCTGTCTCTCTCTCTTCCTACTGAGGGTTCTTCCTCTCCTGCTGTCCTAATTTTGATTGGCATTTCATTTTCTGGTCTTCTGCCCATTTATTTCCTACACACGCAAACACACACACACACACACACACACACACACACACACACACACACACACACACACACTCACACACACACACATATACACACACACACAGATACACACAGATGCACACACAGACACACATGTACACACACACACACACACATACATATATACACACAGACACACACACACACGCACACACATACACACACACACACACACACACACACATGCACATAGACAAACATGGACACATTATGCGCTCAGGCTACGTGTACATTACCAGGCTGTGGCACACATCTGATTTTTTGCCTTATTGTGACTCAGAGCTGTATAAACACATACATTCACTCTTTTCCAGTTAGATCTCACACGTGGGCCTTGAATCAGATACCTATCTGACGTGTCATTGAGTTGGACGTGTGCATGCAGGTTGTTTCAAGGTACAGGTTAATTCACTTTAGTGACATGAGTCACAGCTTGCAGATCGCAGTCTTTCTAATTGAGCTATGAGGCTCGTAATCTAAGACAACATGGACCACATCCTCCACCCCTCTTTCTCTCCTCTTACTCTCCCTCTCTCCTACTCCCTCCATTTACTCCCTCCCTTACTGCTCACACTCTATTAAATTTATTGTATTGTCCATCCATCCATCCATCCATGTTCTAAGCCGCTTCTCCCTCAGGGTCACGGGGGGGTGCTGGAGCGTAAGGGCGGATACACCCTGGACAGGTTTGCCAGTCCATCGCAGGGCAGACAGACAGATACAGACCGTCACTTACACACTCACACCCAGGGGCAATTTAGCATGTCCAATAGGCCTGACTGCATGTCTTTGGACTGTGGGAGGAAACCGGAGAACCCAGAGGAAATCCCCACAGACACGGGGAGAACATGCAAACTCCATACAGAGAGGACCCCGGTCACCCGGCAGGGGAATCAAACCCAGGCCCCCCTCGAGGCGATAGCGCTACCCACCACGCTTTTATTTGTATTTTTCACAATTTCTCTGTAATTCAGTTGTGGAGATGTAAACAATGTAATTTAGAGTGTTTTGCTGGGAAATGCCTCATTGTAGAGAAACAGACGATTTCTTTATAGTGGTGGTGAGAGGAACCAGGGGGTGTGAAGTCTAAAAAAGCTGATTTAATCCTTTTATTTACTATCCAAACCCACCAGCGAACCTACAGTGTCTTACGGGTTTCTATACGTAATGCTCTGGATGATGTTTCAGGCCAAACTTTCTCAAAACTATTAGAAAACTGTATCAGGCAGCATATTCATAATAATTTCTTGTAATGCCATTCTGTGTTGGAGGTAAAGACGTGAAAATGTTCAGACATCTGGTTCCAATCACCACCACTGTGACCCATCCTGACTGTTTTCCACATCAAACCAGCATGATTTCAGAGTGAAGCATTTCACCTCAAACCACTCCGAGTGACTTTGTTTACATCTACTTAATTCCGTACAAATTTTTTTAATTCTGTGAAATTCCCCTGGCCTTGATGTCTCTGTAGTTACTGAATAATAAGCCTTAGTATGTAATAAGCCTCAGATTTTAAGCGGTTAATACTCCACTCCAGATGTTTATGGTTTACCTTTTCCCCTACATTCAGCCATAATAACCATCACCACCGGCTGAATAGTTTAGGGGTGATTGTCACATTTAAGACTATTCGTCAAGCCTCTGTGCAAACCCAGTCACGGTTATTCAGTACCGGAGTCTTCAATAACCCCATCTGCAATCAGGCCTCCACAAAAAGTCCCTTTATAAAGTACATGCTCCAAATACTGGACTGATTTTATACTGACCGGCATCTGTCAGTGTCAGTCTGTGTGTCCTTTACATTCTCTACTGCATCCTCTTTCTCTGCCATTCTCTGCTTTCTCTCACTCCTCCTAGTCTCTACCCTGCTTGAATGGACATGCTTGTTCCTACTAGGAAAGAGAACATGGCTGTTTTTGTTTTACTCCTAAGGACGAAAGATGGTCATGAGACCAGGCTGCTGCGCACAACACACACACGCACACACACTCATGCTGGTCATATGAGCAACAGGGCCGACCCACAGCGAGAACAAGAGAGTAATGGAGGACTTGCTATGGAGGTTCCGGCTCTGGGGTTCTCTATGTGTGAGCAAATGCTGTTGGTGTTGTGGACAAGAGAAAGAGGTCAGGAATGGGCAGGAAAGCATGTCCGAGGCTAGGGATAGATGGAGAGAGGAAGATGAGGAAATGGAAATGGAAGAGAGGCCTACAAAAAGCTGGAGTGTGTCGTCCCTGCCAATCACAGAGGTAATGTGTAGCGAGAACGGGAGCTGTCAGTCATCAGTGAGTCATAACATCTCATTTAGATTAACTGGTCTGCCTTTTTGATTGTAAAATGGTAGGAATACATAACAGGCTGTACAGCACCGTAGGGAAATCATGTTCTTTTGGCTGGCGGAGGCATACAAAATGCAACGGTGGATAAATTATGCAAATACCATACTTGAGTGAAGATACCCTCGGTAAAATATTACGGAAGTGAAAATATGTGTGTTCTATTTGCATTTTTCCTTGAGTTAAAGTTCAAAGTACTTGCGGTCAAATGCACTTGAGTATCAACAGTAGGAATATTGCAGGATATGCTAACAGTCCAATATGTGTCGTCTTGTGTCTTCAGTCTGGAAAAGCAGTAACACTTCACTCCCCATCCTGCGATATTGTGTATTTGGTTTGAAAATTTCTTTAATTCTGGACACTTGTCAGACCTGCCCAGGCTAAGCTATAACAACACATATTGAGGTCTTTTCTGAAATTGTGATGACATAATGGGTCATGAAAACAGTCATAACAGTCATCTTTCCTATAGATTATGGTTTCATAATAGGGCATGAAAACAGTTATAACAGTCATCTTTCCTATAGATTATGATGTCATAATAGGGCATGAAAACAGTTATAACAGTCAGATTACATGCTGATTATGCTGTCTTGATAGAACATGAAAACAGTTATAACAGTCATATTTCCTATAGATTATGATGTCATAAGAGGGCTTGAAAACAGTTATAACAGTCAGATTACATGCTGATTATGCTGTCTTGATAGAACATGAAAACAGTCATAACAGTCATCTTTCCGATAGATTATGGTTTCATAATAGGGCATGAAAACAGTTATAACAGTCAGATTACATGCTGATTATGCTGTCATGATAGAACATGAAAACAGTCATAACAGTCATCTTTCCTATAGATTATGATGTCATAAGAGGGCTTGAAAGCAGTTATAACAGTCAGATTACTTGCTGATTATGCTGTCTTGATAGAACATGAAAACAGTCATAACAGTCATCTTTCCTATAGATTATGATGTCATAAGAGGGCATGAAAACAGTTATAACAGTCAGATTACATGCTGATTATGCTGTCTTGATAGAACATGAAAACAGTCATAACAGTCATCTTTCCTATAGATTATGATGTCATAAGAGGGCATGAAAACAGTTATAACAGCCAGATTACATGCTGATTATGCTGTCATGATAGAACATGAAAACAGTCATAACAGTCATCTTTCCTATAGATTATGATGTCATAAGAGGGCTTGAAAACAGTTATAACAGTCAGATTACATGCTGATTATGCTGTCATGAAAGAACATGAAAACAGTCATAACAGTCATCTTTCCTATAGATTATGATGTCATAAGAGGGCTTGAAAACAGTTATAACAGTCAGATTACATGCTGATTATGCTGTCTTGATAGAACATGAAAACAGTTATAACAGTCATCTTTCCTATAGATTATGGTTTCATAATAGGGCATGAAAACAGTTATAACAGTCAGATTACATGCTGATTATGCTGTCTTGATAGAACATGAAAACAGTTATAACAGTCATATTTCCTATAGATTATGATGTCACAAGAGGCCTTGAAAACAGTTATAACAGTCAGATTACATTCTGATTATGCTGTCTTGATAGAACATGAAAACAGTTATAACAGTCATATTTCCTATAGATTATGATGTCATAAGAGGGCTTGAAAACAGTTATAACAGTCAGATTACATGCTGATTATGCTGTCTTGATAGAACATGAAAACAGTTATAACAGTCATATTTCCTATAGATTATGATGTCATAAGAGGGCTTGAAAACAGTTATAACAGTCAGATTACATGCTGATTATGCTGTCTTGATAGAACATGAAAACAGTTATAACAGTCATATTTCCTATAGATTATGGTTTCAAAATTGGGCTTGAAAACAGTTATAACAGTCAGATTACATGCTGATCATGCTGTCTTGATAGAACATGAAAACAGTCATAACAGTCATCTTTCCTATAGATTATGATGTCATAAGAGGGCTTGAAAACAGTTATAACAGTCAGATTACATGCTGATTATGCTGTCATGATAGAACATGAAAACAGTCATAACAGTCATCTTTCCTATAGATTATGGTTTCATAATAGGGCATGAAAACAGTTATAACAGTCAGATTACATGCTGATTATGCTGTCTTGATAGAACATGAAAACAGTTATAACAGTCATATTTCCTATAGATTATGACGTCATAAGAGGGCTTGAAAACAGTTATAACAGTCAGATTACATGCTGATTATGCTGTCATGATAGAACATGAAAACAGTCATAACAGTCATCTTTCCTATAGATTATGATGTCATAAGAGGGCTTGAAAGCAGTTATAACAGTCAGATTACTTGCTGATTATGCTGTCTTGATAGAACATGAAAACAGTCATAACAGTCATCTTTCCTATAGATTATGATGCCATAAGAGGGCATGAAAACAGTTACAACAGTCAGATTACATGCTGATTATGCTGTCATGATAGAACATGAAAACAGTTATAACAGTCAGATTACATGCTGATTATGCTGTCATGAAAGAACATGAAAACAGTCATAACAGTCAGATTACATGCTGATTATGCTGTCTTGATAGAACATGAAAACAGTCATAACAGTCATCTTTCCTATAGATTATGATGTCATAAGAGGGCATGAAAACAGTTATAACAGTCAGATTACATGCTGATTATGCTGTCATGATAGAACATGAAAACAGTCATAACAGTCATCTTTCCTATAGATTATGATGTCATAAGAGGGCTTGAAAGCAGTTATAACAGTCAGATTACATGCTGATTATGCTGTCTTGATAGAACATGAAAACAGTCATAACAGTCATCTTTCCTATAGATTATGATGTCATAAGAGGGCTTGAAAACAGTTATAACAGTCAGATTACATGCTGATTATGCTGTCTTGATAGAACATGAAAACAGTTATAACAGTCATCTTTCCTATAGATTATGGTTTCATAATAGGGCAATAAAACAGTTATACAGTCAGATTACATGCTGATTATGCTGTCTTGATGGAACATGAAAACAGTTATAACAGTCATATTTCCTATAGAATATGATGTCATAATAGGGCATGAAAACAGTTATAACAGTCAGATTACATGCTGATTATGCTGTCATGATAGAACATGAAAACAGTCATAACAGTCATATTTCCTATAGATTAGAACTAAAACTGGCAGTTAACTAATGAGTTGGATCAGGTGTGTTAAGCAGGAAGATCTCCAAACTGTGTACACATCTGGGCCTCCATGGAAACAGTCATGACAGTCATCTTTCCTATATATTATGATGTCATAATAGGGCATGAAAACATTCAAAAGCCGTGTTTACTATTGATTAGGGTGTTATAATGGGACATCTTTCCTGTAGTTTATTATGTCCTAATAATGCATGGAAACAGTCCTTTTTGCTGTAGACTCCAGCTGCCTTTGGTCACCTGTACTTGTGTCCAGCACAGAAGGAACTTTGCTGTAAACGGGGCCTTTACTGTAAGAGTCACTGTAGATTGTCTGTAAAGGTTATATTTTAGCACTTGTGGATTTTCTTCTCTGTCTAGACACATCACTTACTCCATATCTCACTCTTTGTCAGGGCTTCTGTTTTTTTACTCTCCATGCCTCACTTTCTCTCAATTCCCTGTTGGAATTTATGCCTTTAGAATCACATGATCACACATCACATCCTAATCTTAAGCTGTCATATCTCTCACCATCCTTCTTCTCTCTCTCTCTTTCTCTCTCTTTCTCTCTCTCTCCCTCTCTGTAGCTGGGCGACGTGGATGGCGTTGAAACCCCTCAGCCGCACTGGTTCCACACACTGCAGGTGCGCAGGCTGCGAGTGCAGAGAGGACGCAGCAACAGCGACCCGCTGGGGGGCAAAAGCTTCCAGCAGGAGTTCCAGTGGGTGAGCACACACAAACACACACAGTCACAGACTCAGGCATTTTGAAGACACACAACCACATTATATCTAAACAGTAGTCACATATGCTGTATTGTGTTCACAGAACACAGGGCTGCAGTTTGGAACAGCCACTTCTTACCTGAACCTGGAGAAACTAGGAGAGGGCACCTACGCCACAGTGTACAAAGGAATAAGCAGGTTAGTACCTACACTCAAACACATATACGCAGACACATATGCATGCAAACGATACTGTGCAAAAGTCAGAGACCACCTTTCATTTGTTTGTAACAAATGGCCATTTAGTACAAGGTGTTTATCTTCTGTGTGGGGAAAACCTGAAAACATATGTTTGACAGAAATTACACAGAGGCCTCGAATAATCTGCTTCTCATGGACCAAGTAGTCCCAAACATGTGCTGTGACCCTGAGCTCTGGACTCTGAGGTGGTCAGTTCATTGTTTCTGGTTCATCAGCAGCTTCTTTGTTAGCTTTGCTAATGTTCTATTCTCTGTAACGGCGCTTTGACAGATTTGCATCTTTCGGGCTGAGAAATAGGATTTTTTTTTAGATCTGAAGCAAGAGTGAAGCTGGATTTTCTCCTTGACTTTTCATCTCGTAAAGATGAAAGTTTATCTGATGGTGGCAGTTTTGGTGGTCTGCCACGTCTCACACATGTTAGGAGCCCGATTTCTGGAACTGTTTTTTCACTTGTTGTCCTTTGACTTTTCTTTTCCTTATGCAAGTGGAGTGTCTGATATTTCATCTGCTCAGAAATATTTCCTGGAAAATGATGGAGTTGCCAGTTTGGCTGGAAATTATGGGGTATGACTTGTGCACCCCGGATAGGACGTCTAAACACTAGCACAGCAGGCTAATCTGCAGGCTAATCTAACCCACCAGTCTCTTACGAATTAAGCTGTTTTTATAAAGTCATTCCATTCTGAAAACTGACACACCGCAGCGCCAGTGTTAACACACCACATTTCAACATTCCCACTTGGCCTCACCATTTCCCCTCAACTGAATCTCCCGCAACACTGTCAGAGCCGTTTTATTACCTCATTAGCTTAAGTGAAATGTGTCTACACAGGTTGCAACAATATAACATATGAGGCAAGTCACAGTTCTAAACCAAACAAAGCAATTATTCACAGAATAAATCTACATTGTGTCCAAATGTATGAAAAAAGTTACACATTATAAATTTTGCATGGCTAGTTATATAGCTTGCTGCAACTAACCTACCCAAGCACAAGGGCACTTATCACTGTCCATAACTCCTCTTGTACTGTGAGCGGAGGTGTGAAGCTCTTAATGGTAAGCTGAAGCTGCCGAGGGCACAGTAAAAATGATTGAAAGTGGTCTGAAGTGTCATCGATCTGGGTTCGTGTAAACATACTGTGGCCTAGTCAGTAGCAGAATAGTGCTGTGGTTGCCCTCTGCTGGTTGAATGACACATTAATCAATCCAGCTTTCTCTCATACTGACAAAAAAATCATTTGCCCTCAACAGTGAGTGACATCCAGTGCTTACGGTACAGGCAGGGATGTTTTTGTTATAAGTGATATAAGCTCTCGCTTAGAGCCCATATATGGTCACTGTTGGAAGAAAACTTTTTTTGTGGTTTTTCAGGATTTGACATGATTTGAAAATACTTGCTGCTCTTTACATTGTGTGTAAATTTCATGATGAATGGACCAAAAGAAATGGCCCAAAATGACTTGGAAAAAAGTCTGGTTCCATTGACTTACATTAAAAGTAAAGTAGTTTTTTTCCTTTTCCTGTATATTTTCCTTTTCCTATATATATAAATATATATTCAGTACACATCTTTGTATCTACACTCTTTGTCCAATTTATAAGCTTCACTTACCTTATAGGTGCACTTCGTAGTTGCAGACTGTCTTCCTGCATACTTTGTTATGCCTCTTTCACCCTGTTCTGATGTTCAGGACCCCCACAGGACCACCACAGAGCAGGTATTAATTGGGTGGTGGAAGTGTGGCAGTGATGCTGATGTGGTGGTGATGTGTTAGTGTGCGTTGAGCAGGTACGAGTGGATCAGATACAGCAGGGCTGCTGGACTTTAAACACTGTGTCCACTCACTGCCCTCTCTATTAGACACATCTACTTTGTGGATGGTACTGCTGCGTCTGATCCACCCATATTAGCGCAATACACCTTAACTTGTCAGCATCACGTCAGTGTCACTGCAGTGCTGAGAATGACCCACCACCTAATGAGTACTTGCTTTGTGGTGGTCCTGTGGGGGTCCTGACCACTGAAGAACAGGGTGAAAGTGGGATAACAAACCATACAGAGAAACAGTCTACAATAGTAAAACTACATGGATAAATGGAGCTAATAAAATGGACAAAGAGTGAAGGAACAAATAACTGTACTGAATGAAGAGGCTTTTCGTTGTGAATATATATTGTGGTGACTGCCACTTGCTCCAGTTTGCAAAGGGGCTCTTTAAGGAAAGAGTGTCCTTATGCAATGTAAGCATAAATCATCAGCCAATTCTGTAAATAAGAACTCTGAAGCCATTTATTATCACATTTTTTCAGGGCTGAAATGTGTGGTACATTGACCAAACAGCAGCCAGTCTCAGTGCAGGCCAACGACACACTACCAATCCAAATGAATGCACTCATTTTACTGTTACGCTCGTGCTTTAAAGGAGAATTCAGATTTTTCCACAGTAGTGGTGATAAGAACCAGACATCTGAAGAGTTTAAAGCCTCTAAAAGCTACATCACAAAAAGCTATTACATGGATTTGTTTCCAATATGCTGACTCTTACCTTAGACACTGTTGTATGATACTTTTAATATACGATTTTGGCCTTTAAACTGATTTTTAGAAGCCATTCCTGGTGGAGACATTGTTTTTTTACTCACTACATGATTTACTACTATTTCACTGTTATCAACATCACATATAACAACTCAGATGACTCACAGAGGTTGACTCGTCCTTTTGAATATCAAATAAAATGGCTACATACATGTTGCAGAGATTGAGACCTCTGGTTCCTATCACCACCACTGTAAATAAAAATACAAGTCTGTAAGTTGCTTTACAATGAACCATTTCATATTAAACCACTCTGAATGACTGTTTCCATCTCAACTATTGGATTTTGCAGAAAGTTTGAGAAATCAGGTTTGATTTCCTTTTAAGTTTCATAAAAGCTTGATGTAGAGAGTGAACATTAGTGTACTCACATGAAAATTATAGGCCTCCACTAATACCGAACCTTCTTAATGGCTTAGTTTCTGTGGTTCAGCTCATTTGACGTATGTCTCTGCTTTGCTTGAAGGATAAACGGCCACTTGGTGGCACTAAAGGTGATCCGTATGAAGACTGAAGAGGGCATTCCTTTCACTGCTATCAGAGAGGGTAAGAGAAAGCAGGACCTGTTTATCAAGCCTCATCGGCTGCCTGTTTTCCATGTCATTGCTTTAAAAGAATAACTCACTGAAAATTTTTAGGTACACAAATCGTCCCTTACCCAGAGGTGGACGAAGTACACAAATCAAGTACTTGAGTTAAGGTAGAGACACCCAAGGTAAAATATTACTCCAGTAAAAGTAGAAGTCCTTACTCTAGACCTCAACTTGAGTAAAAGAAGGAAAGTATTTGCTTTCAAATGTACTTAAGTATAAAGTAAAAGTACTAAAAGAGTAATTCTGGCTCTGATGTCCTGTTATCATTTTTATAACCAGACTCGCTTTGTGAACTCATTTCAGGTGAAAGTCCTCCAGTGTCTCTCTTGGTAAACCAGTCTTTTAATAGAACGTTATTAATTAGTGACCGAGTGGCTCTGAAATCACTTTTACACACAAGCAAAGTTTCAGTTTAAGATTACTTTGTAAATTAGTTACAAGTTGAATAAAAACTGCCTTTAAACTCAGGATCACAAATAAGTTTTCCTTTACTATGTTGATGTGTAGGTCTCTGCTCATTAATATAAACTGAAAGTAATTTACTATAAATGAAAGTGTTTGTATGAGTTTGCATGTTTAAAAAAAAAAAAAAAACAATTAACCACATGAAGTTGTGACCTGGAACAATCAGTTTTAAAAACTGTTTTTTACTGAAATCTTGGTTAAGTCTCTCTCAGGATTAGTACAAAATCCTATAGTACCAATGCAGCATTACCAGTGTTATCCACCCTGAAGCTCTTTGTTGTTTTGGCCTAATTCATCACACACCGCCTCAAACTGTGTTGAGTTGAATGTGCATTTTAGCCTAAAACTTTAAGCTTAATATGCAGTTCTGTCGCACAGCATAGTGTCCTTCATCAGTGTTCTCTCATTACAATACCCAGCATGCACTGCGCAAAATCATCATACAATCAAATCCCTGTGGTATCAACAAATGACTGCTAGCCTAGCCACTGAACTATAGACTACAAATGTAACCGAGCTAGCGTTCATGCATTAAACTCTTACCTTAGTTGTCAAACAAATCGTGAAGAAAACAGCAGTTCTGTCTTTCTCCAGCACAAAATGGGTGGCAAGTTTTTAGCCTGTCAGTCAGAGAAAAGCGGTATCTAGGTAGCTAGCTGCCCCAAAAAAGCAGTGGAGCAACAATGTAGTTGGACCAGATTTGGACCACATTCAACAGTGTGTGGGCCAGATATGGGCTGAGGACCTAGCTGATTCTAGGCCAGAACAAATCTAAGGATTTGGCCCACATATTTTGCTAAGTGGTTAGCTTGTTATCTTTGTCATGTGACGTGCCATTGGTGTTGTTTTAACAATCTTTTCTTTTCATTGCAACGATGATCTAAAGACAGTGGCTGCAATTATACAGCTGTTATAATCTGTTCAGCTTCCTTGTAGTAACATTAGTTATCCGCCTTCCTTCCATATACACCAGCTAACAAGAGAAAAAAGCAGCTTCCTCCCAAAATGCAGCCCCAGAGCAGTTGTAGTTTGAAATGTTCCTCCCACCAGGATCCTTCATTAAAAAAGGGGGTTTCCAAATCTTTAAACTGGAAAGTCTCACTCTGGAAACTACTGCTGCAGTGCTGGAGGGGGCAAGTAGGCATGTTTACAACAGATACAGCTTATGGTTACATTTTCAGGTCATTGTACACCTTTCCGTGATCTCAGATATCAAAATATTGTTTATTTTGACACTGTCACATACTATGAAAAATCAACAAAGTATGGACAAAAAGACAAGTATCTAAAAACAGCAGTAGCGGCAATCCTGAACACATTTTATCTGTACTTCTGTCCATTTTTATGGATAACAGAATGTCATGCAGTGTCACAAACAAAGCCTAGACTTTGCCCATATAAAGCTGCATCGGGTGATTTGCTACATTTGGAGAAATTGAGTAAATTAGCTTTTTTCACAAGAGTAATGACCAATTAGCACACTTATTCTGAGGCGTTTGATATGACTGATGGAATATGGAGCCAATTAGAAATATGGACCAGCTAGGATTTTCCAAGTTGAATAATACTGATTTAGTGCATTTGTCTGCCACTCTGAATATAGATTGCACTTTGTGTTTTCTGCTCCCAGCCTCTCTGTTAAAAGGCCTGAAGCACGCTAATATTGTTCTGCTCCATGATATCATCCACACACGCGAGTCTCTTACCTTCGTCTTTGAGTATGTGGTAAGTACAGACCACCATCATCCCCATATTCTACCTCTGCAGGGCTCCAGCAACACATTTGTCACATCACAATTCTCATAGTATAAAATAATAATAATAATTACATATCAAATAATACTATTACAGTACTCAACATCTTAATGTGTCATACAAATAGTATAAATATGTAAATGTCTCTCTATCTCTCTCTCTCACTCTCTCTCTATTCCTCTGTCAGCAAACAGACTTGGCTCAGTATATGATACAGCACCCAGGAGGACTGCACTCGTACAATGTTCGAGTAAGACGATCTGCTTTTGCCTTCGGCTTCACGTGGCTTCAGTTCAAAGCAGAGGAAAGGAAATAATCTCTCACTCTCTGTCTCTCTCTCTCTCTATCTCTCCATCAGATCTTTATGTTCCAGCTGTTGCGAGGTCTATCATATATCCACAGTAGGAGGATCCTGCACCGGGACCTAAAGCCTCAGAACCTGCTCATCAGCTACTTAGGAGAGCTCAAACTGGCTGACTTTGGTGGGCATATATATATATATATATATATATATGTTAACATAATATATTTAATAATGTATTTTATGTATATTGCATATCGCTGTTGTCAGAACAAATCCATGTACCTTGTACAGGAAAAGGAAAAAACCTACTTTACTTTTAATGTAAGAAAATGAAAACAGACTTCTTTCCAAGTCATTTTGGGCCGTTTCTTTTGGTCCATTCGTCATGAAATTTACACACAGTGTAAAGGAGAATAGGCATTTTCAAAATGTGTCTAAAACTGAAAAACATATACAGTATAGTTATATTTTTCAGTTTTTGACTTAATTTGAAAATCCCTGTTGTTCTTTACATTGTGTGTAAATTTCATGATGAGTGGACCAAAAGAAACGGCTCAAAGTTACTTGGAAAAATTTCTGGTTCCATTGACTTACATTAAAAGTAATGTAAGTTTTTTCCTTCTCCTGTAAAGTTACCATGTTGGAGATACGAGGTTTTGTTCCAACAGCAGCGATACGCCCGTGTTTGGGCCTAACTAGTCAAAGGTCATTTTTTATTGATTTTCTCAGTGAAAATTTTACACAGCCTCTACAGAGTATGTAAGTGTCCATATGTAATGACAGTGTCACATATGTGCTATGTTATATGTTTCATATAATTACATTACACAGTTCTTCTCTTCAGCTCTTTCAAATGTCTTGTGGTGTCCTTTCTCTGAGCAGGACTGGCCCGGTCCAAATCCATCCCATGCCAAACATATTCAGCAGAAGTTGTGACGTTGTGGTACAGACCGCCTGATGTTTTGCTGGGCTCCACAGACTACTCAACAGCACTGGACATCTGGTGAGACAGAGTGCAGGCTTTTTAAAAGTACTTGTACTCTTGATGCTGATGCAGTACCTGTTTTTCTGTCTTTCACAACTCTTTTACACTGAAGTAAATTTGTCAATAACCAACACAACTCAAGTGTTTATTGACAATTTTGGCTAAACTTCTAGTCTTTTCTAGCAGTTGTTTTCTGTTGTAGGGGTGCTGGCTGCATTTTCATTGAGATGCTGCAGGGGGCGCCAGCGTTCCCTGGTGTGGCTGATGTCTTGGAGCAGTTGCTGAAGATTTGGACAGTAAGCGTGTATTCAGTGTGCATTACAACCATGTCTGCCAGTACGTTAGGATCTGGCAATATGGAGAAAAGTAACAGCAGTAAATAATACAACCTTTTCAGCACCTCAGATCACAGCATTAAAGCTGCTGGCAACTGTATGCCTGTGATACATAGTATCGAAAAATTGCCTAATGCATAAAATTCGAATAACCTAGATAATCAAAAACAGCAACTTTAAAGCACATCACAGTTATTATTCTTTCTACATTATTCCTTCTGTGCTCTCTGATTTCTTCTCATCATTTTGATTGCTGTTTATTTGCATTCCATTAAATATGAATGCTTTTGTTTGATGTTTTGTTTTCTATGCTTTATGCCATGTTTTTGCACTAAGGCCTTTAATTATGCAAAGTAAGTGTAATTATGAGTGTTATGTCTATTTAACCCCTTATATCATTCACACGCATCTATCCATCCATCAACTCTCTCTCTCTCTTTCTCGATATTATATATATATATATATATATATACACATATACACATCTGTTCATATTAGTACCCAGATTAGTGCAAGTGCATTCAGAAGCATGTCTTCCCACCCACTCTTCCCATCCAGGTTCTGGGGGTGCCCACAGAAGAAAGCTGGCCGGGTGTGAGTGAGCTGCCCAACTATAAACCAGGTGAGCTGACACATTGTTTTTCACTCTCAAGCCCTGCAGTGTTAGTAAGGGTTAATGATGAGCTCAATTTTATGCTTTACTGCCTTTTACCCATTAAATCCTCTGACTCAGCCATGCTTTAAATCCACTGTACACTGTAAGGAGGTGGTCGACCATTGACTCAGCTTGCCTATTAACATGTTTTCCATAAGGAACATTTACTGGTTCATATATTTGGAGATTAATGATCCCAGTGTGCACGTACACACATACATTCACACACACACACACACACACACACACACACACACACACACACACACACACACATATATATATATATATATATATATATATATATATATATATATATATATATATATATATATATATATATACATATATATATCTTAAAGAGGAACTCCACCAATTTTTCAGGATCTCCTGCATAATTCAGTGGTTGTAAAGCCAACAGAGTGGTTTTTAATGTGAAACGCACCAAGTCAGAACTGTTCACAGTGGTGGTGATAGGAACCAGATGTCTGAAAAATAAAGCTTCATCACAGAAAGTCTTTACATGAAATGGTTATGAAAAATGGTTATGGCTGCCTGATACCTGAGACATTGTTTATAATATTGAGAGAAACTACTATTTCACCATTATCAACATCATGTATCATAACTCATGTAGGGGCTCCCGTGTGGCACAACCATCTGAGCGTTGGCCCTGTCATCAGGAGATCGGGGGTTCGATCACTGGTGATGCTACAGCTGTCCGTAGCCGGGAGTCCAAGAGAGCACAATTGGCCTCGCTCTCTCTGGGTGGGTAGAATGGCCCCTCCTCTCCCCCCATTACTCAACGCGATGCTAGTCAGTGCAGGCGTCTGTTAGCTCACGTAACAGATCTGTCGGTTGGGGCTTTCCTCCGAGTGTGTTCGACTGTCCAGTGACGTCGTGTGAGCGGCAGTTCATGAAGATGCAGTGGTTGGTTTCACAAGTCTCGGAGGAAGCCTGTGCTAGCCTTCACCCTCCTAGCGTTGATGGCATCATGTGATTGGGGCAGTCCTAACTAGCGGGTGGAATTGGAGACGATTAAATTGGGAAGAAAATCGGGAAAAAAGAAAAAAAAACTCATGTAGGTTGACTAGTCATTTTGGATATTCAGTAAAATGACTATATACACGTTGCAGAGGTCATGACCTCTGGTTCCTATCACCACCACTGTTAAAAAGATCCACATTGGTAAGTTTCTCTACAGTGAACCATTTCACATCAAATTACTCTGACTGACATTGCCAGACTCAAAGATTCAATTATCCAGAAATTCAGAAAAACAACAGGGGGCTCCCCCTTGAAGTTGTGCACCAGTCAGTACATTTATTACATCCACATGCAGAAAAAATGAATAAAAATCTGATAAATAATCAAACAAAGAAGTTGCTGGTACTTTCTTACCAAGCCCAGATCTCAACATCACTGAATATCTTTGCTTACTTGGATCATGAAAATCAGAAAGTGCAACCAACTTGTAAGACTGAACTTCCCTAGAAACATCCCTACAGATCTCTTTATACAACTGAAAGTGAGTCTACTGAAAGGAATGGAAGCTGTAATGAAAGAAAGAGTGGACACACTAAATACTGAAAAACATATTATATTTAGTTGCTGAGGTTTGGTTTAAATATATGGTTTCTGCTTTTCTTCCCGAAGCTTAAAAATACATAACTTGCACGTTGACTGGAAATCAACGTGACATGTAAGCTTGTGTGCGGAGAAGTCTGTGTGAGGGGGTGTATGCTATGTTTGAGGGGATCTTGGCCAGCTGTGGCTTCTCATTAAACATATATGAAGTGTGCAAATATATATAATGTCTACCATAGCAGCAAATTCACAGAGTGGTGCCTGTACGTGTGACTGTGTGTGTCTGAGCACTGCAGGTTAGCGCTGAGCTAACACGTTACATGCTGACTTCACACCCTTGAGTCAGACACAAACACACACCTTCACACACTGGAAACAGGAAAGTGTGTGGGGTGGGGGTTCGAAAGGTTTCCCAAGAACAGCCGTGAATCCGCCACGCAGAACCGGCATGCAGGGCCAGTTGATAAGAAACAGCATTACAATGGATTATGACTGTAGTGCATGTTAAAAACATGAGCACAGTTAAAACTATTAGAAATGCACCAAACCGCTCTTACTGCTATGCCAGATATGCTGTAAGTCTGATTAAGTAACTTAAGAAGTAACACACTATTAATGTAATTGAGATACTGAACACTGCATGTTAAAATAACTAATTTCTTTCTGTTAACGTATCTTATTTTAACGCAGTGCATGTTCCCAAGAGGAAAGTGGCCCACTGGCAAAGTGTTAGACCAAATGCCACTTTTTCCACCATTTCTTTCATTCATTCTCCTTTAGCGAATAATAATTAGTGAATAATTTGGTGACACTTTATTTTGAGTGGTCCTTTTTCGATGAAAACTATAGATAAACATACCTAGATGCTGCAATGGGTCCAGTGAGGCACGTAATTGGCTCTGCCATCTCGGGGAGGTCAACATCACTGCTGCACTACCAGTACAGAGCGGCAGTTTAAGAAAGATACTGTCCAAAATTACACTGTTTCAAGAATATTGCACTCAGAAAGTGGGATAGGGTTATATAACAGAGAGAACACAGTGATCCACGCTCATATCTGTGTGATGCGTATTGTTTATGTGATGTTTCTAGATATGGCCGTGTGGTTGGTGATGCTCAGAGAACCTGTTGATGTGATTGTTTTTCCTCTGGGTTTATATTAAACTTATTTCATGTAATAGTCTATTCAGGTGAACTTAGTAGTTATTTATTTACAGTGATGGTTAAAGCTTTGTAGTGGTGAGTTATGGCATTCATTAATCCAGGTAGATATTCGTAATAGGCTAACGTTAGCACCTTCTTACACGACCCTGAAGTCAGCTTCTTATTATTGTTGTGGTTAAAGTTAGGATTAGGATTACGTTTTGGGTTGAGGTTAAGGTTAGGGTTAGGATTAGGGTATTAAGTCTACCTATTAAGTATAACCTATCAACAATACATCTACTTCATGTAAGTAATGTATCAACAGAACATCTTCAAGATATTTACTTCAGTGTATTCAGATGGTTCACTACTGATACCTCTCTGATATGTTGTTGATGTGTTACTGACCATCTATGAAGAGTTTATTAGTCATCTACAAAGGACCACTTCAAATAAAATATAGGCAATAATTTTATCAGCGGTATAGGAGATAATACAAAGGCCTAGCCATTCACTTTCTTCTCTCAGTTGTTTGTATTATTTGTTTAAATACAATATTTGTGTTTTTTCCCAAATTTGAATTATGTGCATTTATAATCTGTTGGAGGCAAGTTAGACCTTGTATGTAGAACATTAATCTGGGTGGTCTAAGGGTGGACCAGCAGCGGCATGCAGTCAGCGGGGTGCCGACCTCATCAAACCAGCGGAACCGAGATATACTTCCTATCTGGGTTTCTGCAGCTCATAAATTCTCACTGTTTTAATTGAACCTTTTCAGTTTGTCAAACCTCTAATCTCAGTTTGCTTAAACTTTTTATTATCTAACTACATAACTGTTTTTGGTGAACTAATATTGACCATGTTGCCAAATGCAGATGGGTTAATCCTCAGTATGAATGTGGTCACTGTGGTTTCCCGCCAGCATTCGATCACACTCAGCAGCAGGGAGAATACTAACTCATCCTTTTAGCCGCAAAAACAAGGCCAGGTGGCTAAGCGAAACATGAAAAGAGTACGCCTGAGGGCAGGTAGCCAGGATGGAAGTAAAACAAGGGGAAAGAAACATCTAGTATGCAAATAGATGGAGTCAGGAGCCAATGAGGAAGAAAGAAGTTGTACCCAGCGATATTGTGTTACCCAAACAAACATACCACTGTATTACGTTTAATCAACATAGCTTACTTAATTTCACTCACTTCATGTTTGTTGTGTAGCAGTAATGAGAGTTAAATTATTAAAACCAACAGCTGTGCAGTTTCATTTAAGCTGATTCAACTCAAAATGCCATTTGAGCATATAAAACATTTGAGAATACAAAAGACGTTTAAGTTTGCTTCTTTAGTTTTGAAGTAGAGCTATGAGGCCAAAGTAGCCAACAGTTAATGGAAGCTGAACTGCATTCAGCATTGAGCAGAGACAGATAATGCATATGTTTCAACTTCAATAGTTTACCAAAAAGTTAATCTACCGAGTTTGGTGTCCTAATTTTGCTTCTTTGAGGCTATCGTTGCTAACAGACACTGGAAATCAATAATCACCCAAAACTGCATCCAGGACTAAATTCAAGTTGTACAGATATGTCAATGTGGTTTACAACATAGTATGATTCACTATGAATTATAAAAACATAAAAAGATGCATTTGTAAGTAGCTAACAGAAGGGGCAGCCATTTAGGATAACCAGAATCACTTCTTTCCTAAACACAGTTTGGTATCATTACACACAAGATGACCAAAGATGGAGCTGAGGGAATTCACAACACAGGCACACCATATGGTGACATAATTGTAGATGCCAAGTAAGTGTACTCAGAAAATCAATATAATGTCTCATTACAAATTGTACAACTGCATATGTTTAAACCTGAATATACACTTGAAGAACTGTGTCAGTTGGATGCTGGACCCACCAGCATGAAGCTGAAGTTGGCTCCTTATTCCAATTTTCCATTCTTCCTAAGTCACCAAAATGTAACTGCTGCCCTGTTTAAGATGCGCTCCAGCCTCTTACAGTTTGAAGGTAGAGTAGTGCGGGAAAGCAGGATTATACAGAGGCTATTGTAGCTCCAATAGCAACATGGGAATTCTGCAGCTCATAGCTTTAGTCCTGTAGTCAAAGGATTCTGCAGGTTCTTAGTGGAAATACACTATATTGCCAAAAGTATTCACTCACCCATCCAAATCATTGACTTCAGGTTTTCCAATCACTTCCATGGCTACAAGTGCATAAAACCAAGCACCAAGGCCTGCAGACTGCTTCTACAGACATTAGTGAAAGAATGGGTTCTCAGGAGCTCAGTGAACTCCAGCGTGGTACTGTGATAGGATGCCACCTATGTAACAAGTCCAGTTGTGAAATTTCCTCACTACTAAATATTTCACAGTCAACTGTCAGTGGATTATAACAAAGTGGAAGTGATTGGGAATGACAGCAACTCAGCCATGAAGTGGTCGGCCACGTAAAATGACAGAGCGGGGTTAGCGGATTCTGAGGCGCATAGGGCACAGAGGTCACCAACTTTCTGCAGAGTCAATCACTACAGACCTCCAAACTTCATGTGGCCTTCAGATCAGCTCAAGAACAGCATAGCGAGCTTCATGGAATGGGTTTCCATGGCCGAGCAGCTGCATCCAAGCCTTACATCACCAAGCGCAATGCAAAGTGTCGAATGCAGTGGTGTAAAGCACCGCCACTGGACCATATAGCAGTGGAGACGTGTTCTCTGGAGTGACGATCACGTTTCTGTCATCTGGCAGTCCGGTGGATGAGTCTGGGTTTGGCGGTTGCCAGGAGAACGGTACTTGTCTGACTGCATTGGGGGAATTGTAGGGGGGATTGTAGTGTGGGGTTGATTATCAGGAGTTGGGCTCGGCCGCTTAGTTCCAGTGAAAGGATTTCTTAATCCTTCAGCACCAAGAGATTTTGGACAAATTCACACTCCCAACTTTGTGGGAACACTTTGGTAATGGCCCCTTCCTGTTCCAACATGACTGCACACCTGTTCACAAAGCAAGGGCCATAAAGACATGGATGAGCAAGTTTGTTGTGGAACAACTTGACTGGCCTGCACAGAGTCCTGACCTCAACCTGATAGAACACCTTTGGGATGAATTAGAGCGGAGACTGCGTTGCAGGCCTTCTCGTCCAACATCAGTGTCGGACCTCACAAATGGACTCCTGGAAGAATGGTCAAAATTCCCATAAACACACTCCTAAACCTTGTGGAAAGCCTTCCCGGAAGAGTTAAGGTTGTTATAGCTGCAAAGGGTGGGCCAACATCATATTAAACCCTATGGATTGAGAATGGATTAAGAATTAAAAACTCAAGTTCATATGTGTGAAGGTAGACGACTGAATACTTTTGGCAATATAGTGTATGCTTACAGTTTTTAAACTGCCAAGCAAAGAATTACTTTTTGTTTTCTCAACATTTGTTATGTTAAGCTAATGTTTTCTAGGTAAATTCATTTTCTATGTTAATTACTTTTTTATCTATCGTATTTAGCCAAACTCAGGGTACGATTTCCAAGCTGCCAACTCACTAAAAGGTAAGTGTTGGGTATAACAAATTGACGCTGTCTAATATTTGATCCACTTGTGGCTGAATCTTAAATGTCTTCTTAATCCCTACATAGAGCACTGTAAGTCCTGAAATAACAGCTTCTACACGCAGATAATACATTATATATCTAATAGAAAGCCATTTGTATTCAACCATAGACTGCATGACTTTTCCTTCACTATTTGGGGTATAGAAGACATAGTTTTATGATTTATGTACTGCACTGTATCGGGAGTAGGGAGCCATTTGAGCCTGAGCTTGTGTTTTGATTTTGTTTGTGTTCTTGTTTGTCATAATTCTTATATTGTCTGATATTGTTATACCTTTAGTGTGCAATATTTTCATTGTATTTTATTAGAGAGAACAGATAAAGAACTTGGTAATGATGTAAAATAACTGTTTGTTTTCTGTGATCCTAATGTAAGCTAAATGAATACAATGCTTCTAATGAATGAACAAATGAAGCTTCGCAATAGCCATTTGTACTGTACAATAGGCTTTTGTAAGGTACATTAGATGTATTTGGTTCATACAAGGTGTTTACTGTGCAAATATATCTGTAAGGAACTGCAGGGTCTAGTGACTACAGAACTAAATCAGGCCTCATGCAGCTCTGTTTCTAAACTAAAGAAGCAAAACTTGACCACCAAACATGTATTAGCTGACTGACTGCATTTGGGGCAATTGTAACATCATGGAATTTATAAAGGTGGGTGATGGAAAACATGTAGAATTTGATCAAAATCATGACATCACAGACTATGGCTATGTTCATGGTTTCATGAGGCCCCTGGGCACTAATATCTCTTGAGCCCCCCATCCCACACACAGACCGACACAAAAAAGAATGGCAAAAGATTGAAAGAAAAAATTGTAATGTAGCCAAATTATTGTTTGGAAAATTTGTTTTGGGTGCCTTTAATTGTTTTAAATATGGTGGCAGGGTTTGGGCTGATGGGACATTTATTTAGTCATTACATATTTAAGGGTTATTTGTTCATCTAATGTTTGCATCTACAGTAGATTGTCCCCAATCTTGCACTTTGAGTCCTCTGGCAGTCAGGCTCCTGGGCAGTTGTCTTGCAGGCCTGGTCAGTGATGCATCTACCTGGCTATGAAACCTCTGCCCTTTTTAATAGGGTAACACTATGTCACACAGTGTCATAAATCACATGCACAAGTTTGTCTATTGTATATATTTATGTGTTTTTCAATTTTGTTGGTCTTGGCTAATTCCCACTCTTTAGCTATAATGCTACAAAGCTGAGAGGGTGAGAGTTAGCATGTACTTACATTTGAGTCATGTGAAGCACCACCACATGTTTTCCACTAATGCAACATCATTGGACAGCTCAACATGCTTGGAGGAGAACACTAACTGCCAAGTCTGTCACATCATTAAACAGATGCCCATGTTGACTAGCATTACACTGAGTAATGGTGGAGAGGGAGTGCCATCCTACCCATTCAGAGAGAGTAAGGCCAATTATGCTCTATTGGATGTGGCTTGGGCAGGGAGCAAACTCGCAGGGCCAGCGCTTAGACAATTGGCCCATAAGCAAGTCTGTTTGAATATTACTTAAAGTAACATAGCAGTTATTACACTCAAATAATCAGAAGACAAGTTTCACCTGAGTTCTCTTTGAATACTTTTCAACACTCTTGCACTCATCAGATTCATTCGCTGATACAAAATATTGTTCTGTATGTTGTGTGCAATTACACATTTCCACCAGAGAGGTCACCAAACCACCAAAACTTCTAATACAGCTTTAAAGTTTTTGTTGTCTGTCAATACAACTGAACTTGAAATTCAGTACTGTTGCCTGACACTAGTACTGATATACTGGTTTAAATGATATATTGTCCAGCATCTAGGTTCAGTATTCTGTTGTACCCCTACTGAAAACACCAATCCATGTATTTTGGTATTACAGTGCTGTATGGAGTATATGGCTCTCTTTCTCTCTCTCTCTCCGTCTCCCTCCCTCTCTGACTGTCTGAGTCAGGTTTAGGCCCAACGCCAGTCTCTCAACCACAACCAGGTGTGCTAGGAGGTGAATACAGCCTCACACAGACAAAGTAGCTTTCAGAGACAGAAAGAGAGAGACAGAGAGAGGCTGGGTGGCCATCCACTCAGCGCTAAGAGGAAAGAGAGAGGCTGGGCAGAGAATGTGTCCATGAGATGGCCAAGCTTGTGTGGGTTCCAGGGTGTGCGAGGTCATGCTAGGCTTGGATAGAGAGAGACAGAGAGAAAGAGAGTGAAAGAGAGAGAGAGTGTTTTAATAGAAGACGCTCAAGGCGGAGGCCGTCGGTTTCAGCTTTCTCTGAAGACTGAGAGGCTGTTTTGTGTGTTCCTGCAGAATGGTTCCTGCCCTGCAAAGCCCAGCAATTCAGAGATGTCTGGAAAAGGTAATATCAGTTCAACTGAACATAAGTACGTGTGAGTGTGTGTGCGCGTGTATATGTGTGTGTGTGTGTCTGTGCTCGTTCCAAGATTGAACAGAGGGGTCTTTGTGTAGTTGAACCCCCACCACCTCCCCCCAAGCCCAACAGCAACTTCCCTCATATGAAAGCCTGACCCATACCTTGGCCTCTGTATGTGTATGTGTGTGTCTGTGCGTGCTTTGGCTCAGATTCGCTCAGTTGCCCTATAAGACGGAAGACTTGGCTCAGCAGATGTTGATGATGGTCCCCAAAGACAGGATCTCGGCCCAGGATGCGCTGCAGCACCCCTACTTCAACACCCTCCCGCCCCCAGTGATGCAGCTGCGGGACAGTGAGTAGAGCTTTAATCAGGCCTGGAAATTTGGCTTGAACCTGAATACGGCCTAAGATTTTTTCTGCCTGAGCTTGACGCGACACATACCGTGCTTTGAGTTCAAACCTGAGTCCATATAAATTCTGTCCAAACCTGAGCCAACTAGGGTTGCCTCACCTGACACCCTGTAAAGTTCCTGGGCATTCAATCAGTAGCTTGATTTTTATGTTAAATACAGTGGAGGGCTATCTGTGCTACAGAACTTTCTCTAGTCTGAACAATTCAAACCCATTCTTTGTATCCAAATAGTTCAACTGCATAAAAAGAAGCAATTTAAATTTCAACTTAACCATTTGAAAATGCTTGAATTCTGGTACATTTTATGTCTGGGAAGGTAATTTGCAACCAGAAACCTAGACTGGGGCTTGGTAGCCCAAATATTAAGAGCCATGTTGTTCTTTCAACAAGAATCAATCTGCTTTAGGAACCACAACATTTTATGTGCATTTACTGATATAACGTTTCAGCATATTTGCTGTAAATATGTCTCAGTATGTACTAATGTCCTAGTATGGACTAAAAAATCTAATATAAATGAAAACGCAGGCTTACTTTGCTCTGCTTTAAGCTTTAGCTCAGCTATAGCTGCTTTCCTCACATCACTGGCAAGAAACTTTCTTGAAAAGTCTCTTGTAAAATGTCTCTCAACGTCCGACTTTTAACGATGCTGAAGTCAGCTTCTCATTTGCCAGCTTCTTGTTCTAAGTTTTCCACCTTAAATCATTTATTGTCAAAACTGTGTTGGAATGATCAGCAGAGCTTTATTTTACCGATAATAAAATATCTGATTTTACTGTGGAGCCACGTGTTGCTGACCCCTGACCTAGACAGTCCAGGGAAATCCTGGACAGTTGACCTAACACAAACCACAATTTCATGTTTAAAAATGATTTGAGTATGACTGAGTTCTGTCCCAAACCAGTCCATCATCACCCAAAGTGCCTTAAAAAAACTTGACAGGATGGACCACGACTGTATAATAATAGCCATCATTAGATCTCAGACCAGTAATAGATCAGCAAACAACCACATTTACACAGTTTACCCCTTACTCCAAAATGTAATCGATAAGAAAAAACAGAATTTTGCCCTGAAGTTACACAATTGAAGTAGCTAACAAGTAATGGAAGCTAATGTCCTACCTATTAGCATTGCGTCACACCTAAATACGGATCAATCTCGATTCTTTATGTTCATTTCTGCACACAGAACACATTACTTAAAAAAACATATCACTAGAAAGTACTTTCCTGAATCAGTTCTCTGTTTATCTCCCATTTTCTCCTGAGGGAGGGCCTTGTGGACCTTTGAGAGGGTGACCGGATTAAAAAAATGCCAGCATGCCAGATAAAAAAAACAACTTAAGGCAGTGAAAGTAGTAAAGGATGAAGTAAGGATTAAAACTAAAGCAGGGCCAAATGCAGGGTATATTTGTTTTCGTTAAAACGGGAGGCAGACTGTGAGAACCCGAACGTGAAATTTGTAACCCATCCCCGGCACATATTTGAGAAACGACATTCGATCTGAAGTGAGTAGTCCTGTCGGGTTCAGACAGTTATTTCAAGCTCGAACAGCGAGTCTTCCCTGTAGCACAGCCTGCCTTAAAGGAGCAGATCAGCAAACAACCAAAACGTAATCTGTCAGAAAAAAACACACTCGGTGTCTGAAGTTTGCTTCTTTAGTTTTAGACTGAAGTGCCAACATTTTATCTAGAAATCTCCAGAATTTTATTACAGTGATGTATACAGTCATTGGAAGTGGTTTAAAGAGAAACGGAATGTAGAGAAACTTATTACCTCACGTCTCTTTACAGTGGTGGTGATAGGAACCAGGTGTCTTGGTCTGTACAACACAAACCCATTTTATTCCGTTTTAAAAATATCCAGTGAACACTCTGCATGTACATCTCCACCATAAGTAGATTGTAAAAAATAAGTTTTAGGCCAAAACCTTGAAAGTCTCAAAGCATCAGGCAACATATCCATATCAATTACTGTAAACTGGCCTATGCCAGCTTTTTGAGTGGCAGAGCCTCATGGGTCTCTCTTGGTTCCTCTTCCAGTGAGGGGAACTGAACCCCAATCTTCAGCATGTACACTCTTAAAAACATGGTTCTTCAGAGGTTCTTTAGTAAAGAAAAGAGTTTCATATAGATTCTTTTCTTTATAGACACTGAATGATTACAACGTTCTTTCCGCCATTAAATGGTTCTTCAGACTGATGCAGAGTGTGCTATAGATGGTTCCATAGAACCTTTTTTAAAAGGGTTCTTTATAGCACCAAAAGGGTTCTTCTATTGTTACAATGTCAAGCTTGTAGTAAAAGAAGAACCCCTTTTGGTGCTATACACACAAAAAAAAGCCCAAAAGTTAAAATTTATGTATTTTAATTACGTCAGTTTTCCACTCAATTTAAATGCATAAATCCAATGTAAAAAAAAAAAGTATTGTAATTTATGTTTGTCCATCATGTTCAATAAACCTGACTTAATTAAATAATGATTCAATTAGAAGTAGGATTGTAGGATTTATGCAATTTTTACATAACATTTATGTTCCTAAAGAGTTAATAGTACCTTCTGTATTCACAGCACAATCACTCAGACTGTCTAAATGTACTGAATGATAATAGGTCTTACATTAATAAGCATTTACTGTAGTCCAAACTGAGTCTCATTACTAAACACATGTAAACTTTAAAGTCTAATCTGAAAGAAATAAACACCACTTTATAGATTTCAGCTCAAATTCCCTGCTTTAGCATCTCTGTTCACTCCAGCTGAGCGACTAATTAAGGCCGATGTTTATGCGCTCAGCTTTCCTGCTGAGGTGCGGCTCTCATGCTGACCATCACGCCAGTTAGCAGCTCAGCTATCAGTCACTTCATGCCACGCTAATCTGCCCAGGTCACCTGCAGTTACAAACCACGACCTGCTGATCTGAATATTGATGGAGTTCATCTTTATACACTGTGATTCACAATAAATCCCTGCCGCTGTTTATTTAATCCACCTTTTATACCCGTTACCATGACAGCACACCTAGCAGGGATGCTAGCTAGCTGGTTCGTTGGTGTTGTCTAGAGTATCTCTCAAAATAAGCAAAATGAAACATTAATTTATGGTCAGAAACATTAAAAAACACAAATGAAGTTAATGCGCATCATGATTTCACTGCAGTTGCACTGAATAACAAAGGATGGCGGGAGATTGTAAAAAGAAAGAGCCGTTTCATGTCCACCATGCCAGCTGAAGCAGTCTCCTGGCTGATGATGCGTTTCCTGTCACTACAGCACATGTGCTCGGCCTCCTAATAAGGTTTAGTGGAAAAATCTAACAGATCTTCTACAATTCACTTAAATCTGTGTGGGATTTATTCAAATTGGGTGGCTTCTAATGAACAGAAATAAGTAAAGTATATTTTCATGTTTTTAAAATAAGTTTTATGTGAAATATTTGCTTAATGTTTATGATGGCCATAAATCATTTCTTTGAGTGTAGAACTCTTCTGAAAAAGGTGCTATATAGAACCACGTACAACACAGTCTTCATCAATCTGAAGAACCATTTCATGCAAAGAATGATGCATGAGTTCATGGTTCTATATAGGATCATTTTTCTTACTAAAAAACTCTTAAAGAACCAACTTTCTAAGAGCATAGGTCCATGGCTTTAACCATTAACTAGTAAAAGTGAGTTAATGTACGTTTAAGAGATCCATGTTGCCTTGAAAGACTTCAAGATCTGCTTCAGTTTGTGAAAAACTTTGTTTAGCAAGTCATTAGGACACCTTAGTGCCCGTTCTGAACCCCTCCAAATGACTTGGAGATCATGAAAGCTGAATCGTGAACAGTGATAATTAGTTGAGTGTAGCCTCCATTGCTGGTTAGCTACATTAAGCCTCAGAGCTCTACTGTAAACTCTGGACACCACATGACTACATTTTGGAGCGAGAGAAGAAATCATGGTGCAGATCCTGACTTCTCGCTGAACTGCTCTGTTCAGAGAGTTACACAAGGGCTTCAGCGTCCAGGGTTATCCTATCCTGTCGCGGAGATCAAAGAAAAGGAAATCTCACTTAGCATCCGCATCATCTTGTGAAATCAGTGTGTGTGCCTGGCTTTGTTTCTTCATGTCTTCTTCTGTCATGACTTCTCTCTCGCTCTCTCTCTATCTCTCCCAGCTGTATCAATTTTTAAGGTGCCTGGTGTTAGGTTGGAGACGGAAGCGAGAGACATCTTCAGTCCCAACAGGCGAATGAAATCCTCTCTTGTTCCCCTGGGCAAGTGCTGGTGAGAAGCTTCCGCTGCCCCACTTCGACCACACGCAACTTTGTAGGACAGAAAAAAATCAAATGATACTTTATACAGCATGGAAGTCTGTTGAATTTACATGTTGTATTATCATGGAGCCCCATTACCAGGAACCATGACTGTTACTCTTTAAAGGAAATGTCCAGTTTGTATTTTTTTTTCTTCCAAACTGCGTGTGGTCAGTTTTTTGATGGCCTGTGAATGGACGAGTCAGTTTAGAGAAAGGGGGCAAATTTGGAGGGATGTCATTACAACCTGTGTTGTTGAAACCCACCAATGACTTCATGCAAATTGCACTTATTGATTTCTATACTTTTGGTACAGTATTTAACCCACTGAGTTCTTATGAATGTTCATCTGGACGTCCTGCACTGAAAAAGAGATGCATTGAATTTACAGATGTGTACATCGTTTCCACATTAATAAACATGCCAACACAGTTTTGTCTTCATGATTACTTTTGGTAATAATTAAGATGATGTAAAGTCTTTTTAAGAATGTGAAAGTGATGCACACATGTGGAAAGCTTAGTGCTTTACTTAGTTTCAGTGTGTGAGCCTGACAGATGAGAGTCTGAGAGAGAGAGAAAGATAAAGAAACGCCTTCACATAAGAGGGAATGTTACGGCAAGTTGTCGGGTCATGGACATATGTGAGCCAGAGCTGGAGTTGTTCCCAGATACTTCCACTGAGAGAGATGGAGAATGAGAGAGAGAGAGAGAGAGAGAGAGAGAGAGAAAGGGAGAGAGAGAGAGATGGAGAGAGAGAAAGAGGGAGAGAGAGAGAAAGATAGAAAGAGAGAAAGTGAGAGAGAGAGATGGAGAGCGAGGGAGAGAGAGATGGGGAGAGAGGGGGGGAGACAGAGAGAGAGAGAGATGGAGAGACAGAGGGGGCGGGGGGACTGTACTCTCCTAGAAGTTCTTCCATTCTCTAGTTAGTAGTAAGTCAAAGTGACTGGACTTGTGGACTTACACCAAGTTCAGCTGTCTTGATGATTCAGTGACCTGGATGACCTTCAAAGTTCCTCCTTTATTCTTCCCAGTCTTTTTAAGAGATGTGCCAATTTTTTAAATGTCTTCAAACCCTCCTCACATCTGCACCGCAAAAAATGGCATCTTGTCAAATAAAAGGATCTTAAATCTAATATTTCTCCTGTAGAGATTATTGTAAGTGCTTATTGCAAGATTATTTCACTTATTTTGATTAAGTGACCCTTATTAGTCCCACAACGGGGAAATTTCACCTTCACAATCTAACCCATCCGTGCAGCTTTTTTGTTATCTACTTATTTCTAACTTATTTGCTTGTTTTAAATGATTTTATTGGGTAAGGGTATATCACTATATTTGGCAGATCATTTTGCTTCTGCCAATATAGTGAGACAGTTTTTCTTAAACAAAACAACTTAAAACAGGTGAAACTGTTAAGAAACAGGTTAGATAATCTTATAAGTGCTCAACCATCTCAAAATCAGAAATAACACAGAGATCGACTAGAATTAAGATAATTTAATTTGACAAGAGGCTATTTTATGCAGTGTGATCAGTACCTCAGTTGATGTGTTGCTGTAGTATTTTTGCACGCCGTTCGGCCTGTATGCTGAAACACTGAGTGAATCCTATAATCGTACTATAGCACAGTGTTTTTATGAGCGCTTATGCCAAGAACATTTTAATCGGCTACACTGGAAAGGATTTCCACAATATAAAATACAGATTTTTACAGCAGTATTTAAGTAGAAGAAAATAATGTTGCTAAAACAAGTCGTGCTGTCTTTTCGTTTTCAGTAGTGATGCACTGAAATGAAAATTCTTGACTGAAAAAATTAAATTCAGGACACACTTGGCCAAAAATGAAGACCAAAAAAAAACACTGGTATGTTGGGGAAGAGAAAGCTAATTTTATTTCAAACAGCCTGGTAAATAATTGTGTAGCGTTCACTGCTTTTAAAAGGGACACAGGTTTTGCACAAGTCATGTTGCTTTGTTTTCCAGCTGTGCCGTACGTAAGCAGTTTTCTTTTCTCTAACAGCTCATTCGCTACACAGCTCATGTCCCCTCGTCTTTCTCTCTCTTTGCTTATGCACCCACGGGAGTGGCGCCATGCCCCGCCCTCTACAATACAAGTCCTTAGCCAAATGAACCCAGTGAATACATGCTGAAGAATGCACATCCTAAAACTAGTATGTACACTTTTCTTGATCGTGCTACAAAATGAAAGGTTAAAAGTTGTAAAATAATTGAAATATAATGAAATATCATTTTCCCAAAAGCATCTAAAGCTGAATTCCAGAGCAACTCATGGGCATGGCTTTGGAATTCCTGTTTAGCAGAGTAAAGTTTCTCCAGCAGGGGGCGCTTCCAGCATGCAAGTCGCGAGTGTTCGAATCTCCTCCAGATCTACACATTTGCGCTTGCAGTAACAAAACTTTCAGAAAAGTCTGTTATGAAAACATGTTGACCGTTATTTATGTGATTTCTGTTAAAGAACTTCAGTTAGTGCTAAAACATGTAAATTAACGGACACAGTACAGATGCAGCTGCAGGTGACTGTGGTTGTGTTTTCCTCTTTATCAACAGCTCAAATTGTTTGAACGATTTAATCATTATTTCTCATTGTTATTATCATTTAGATTTTTTGTTACGTGTTCATTTTGACCTATTTAATCTTTTCGGCCAAAACGTTTGTGATGTTTTTCTTTTTCGGTGGTCAAAATTTCAGTGCATCCCTAGTTTACAGCATTATGCTCATATTTCCAACTCCAATTTTATGTCTTTTTTGGCCCATATAAATGAATGGTGTTCTTGAAAATCGCCTCTATTGCATCCTGTGGTAAACAAAAATGTTCTAAAGTGGATGTTTTGTCCTACGTACATTTTTGCTTTGAATGTCAGTGAATCCTGTAAGTTACAAGGTCGTTAAGAATGAATATTGCAACATACAGGCTAACACTGCTGCGCGTTGAACTGACGTTGTAAGTCCCACAGCTTCACCAAAATACACCACACAAACCAGCAGGCTTTGTCAAATGTGGTAGTTACAATGCTTTAGCAGTAGTAGCCTACAGTTTGAGTGAGCTAAACTAGTGTTTAATAGTAGAGTTCATTTCATTCGTGCTAGCAAAGTTAGCCTACATGTAGCATTTATATAGCATTCGTATTGCAACTCTTTAACAATCTCGTAATTCAGAGGATCCAGGCCTTTGGAGAAAGTGCACACGGGCCAAAACATCCAAAAATGCCATTCATTTTCCGCATAGAGAGAAAATGCTAAGACCCAGAGTTCCTAACATGGGCAGGCCACCAACTACGAAATGTTGCCTGACTTCACAGGACTTTAAATGAACGTGAGCGGCTATGAATTACCCTCATGCTAATTAGCACTTACTTTCAAATGGAAACGAATCGTCCTTTTCATCAGGAACAAACAGATGTTTGAGGGTATTCCGTTCAAGCTGGAATCTCCAGTAGAAGTAGAAGTTAATGAGAGCAGAAGGTGATTATCATCTGCACACATAGCTGGCCTGAATCATCAGGATGATTTCATATCCTTCCAGGTGTATAACGCATGAGCTGAACTCACAGCTGGTGTGTGCGTGTCTGTCCACATATGTTGGAAAATCTGTTGTTTGTCTGAATATAAATAAATATCTAAACTGGCCAGCCTACTGCTCCTTGTTTTCATTTTTGGAAGTAATGGTCTGATGAGTTGTTTGATTATGAAGTGAGTTTAATGTAAAAATGACATGATGAAATCAACAAATGGGCTTAAGTAGGATCGGGACTGCAAACTCTCAGGAGCTAGGATTTCACTCAGATCAGCTGGGCTTTAAGAGGCATGCACGTTCTAGTTTGTATTTCTGTTTCGTGAGGTATGTTCATTGCTACGCTCAAGCCAGCCTGAGTCTTAAAGTACTAATTCAGTGAAAAATCAAGCTTACACGTTTTGGCCCTTTAGACCAAAATGTACATGATAAATCAAGACATGTCTGATGTCTGACGTTTGCTTCTTTAGTTTTGCAGTGAGGTTATGAGGCTAATATAACAAACAGGACAGTAGTTATGCAAACTGCATGGCTAGAACATCACACACTTAATTCATGCCACATCAGCTGAGAAGGCCATTTTTGGCATCCTTTTTGAAGAATTTCGGAGCCAGAATAAATGAGTTTAAATACGTGTTTAATACATCTTCTAACATGTTCAACCTTCCACTACCTTTTTCAGTATGGCCTGGTTTATATACATGTTGCTGCTGATTGTGTAACTCCTCTGACACACCCATCAATCAGATAAATCATACCTCAGAACCCGTTGCAAGCCGTTTTTTGCTCCATTTCAATGAAACGTTGTTCAACCCAGAAACCGTAGCAAAGCAGCGCATGGCGTTGTAAGACTGAACTTGGCCCAGATATCTGTTCATTTAGGCCTAAGTTAAAGATCTATATGGACCTATATTTTCCACTTATAACATTGGCTTGGTTTTATGTGCAAAAAAGTCATAAATCTATTTTTACATTACAGTTTTCTAGCTTATTTTTTTTACTCCAGCACCAAACACTAAATACTAAACTGCTGCACTTTAAGGCTGATATATGTAAACAGTCTCTGTTTGGATCGGCTGCCCTGTATTGTGTCTCATTTTAAAAAGTAATGGGTTGAAACACTTTAGTGTGAGTGGGCAGGGCTAAACTCCTGTAGGTGTTTAGGTGGATATATGTAAATATTTTAGTTTGCATCACCAAAACTGTGAATTTTGGGGGAAGAAGTATGCTGAGCTTCCATTTATGTACTGTTTGGACTAGGCACGAATTTATTCAGAACAAGTGAGGAAGGTTATGTTTTCCATGCTGTGGGCCCTTTGAAGTAAGTTAAAATGAAGTAAAACAACAGAATAATATAGTCAGCATGGATCATTTTTAACAAAATCTAAATTTCACAGATGTTTTCAGAAGCTCCTACCACTAACGTCCCAGCCAAAAGAGGGCACTCTACCACACATCTGTTCACGAACACATGTTCATTATAACTTTCCCACCATCCCTCCAGCTGATCTCAGCACATCTACACCCTGTACTGAGTGCAGAGCTTCCTCTTACAGGGTGGCTCTCATCAGGAGGGAGTGAGCGAGCTTTGATGGAGCGATTCAAGGCCGTTAAATTAAAAGCAAGCGCTGCACACTTACTCATAATTCTCTCCACATTTGTTTTGCTAGGCTTAAATCACTCTGATGTGGTCATATAACCTGGCTGTTCCTTTTTTTAGTGCTGCGCCAGCAAGAACTAACTTCAGCTTTGGATATTAATTCATATTAAAGTACAAGGTTGTGGTAATATAATTCATAAGTCATTAATAGCCTCAAGTTATTTATCTTTAAACTTAATATTGAGCTACTGCTATAAATTATTTGTTAGTTAGGGGAGAGCGGGGCTTAGCACAGCACATTTTGGCTTTTGTTGAAATATTTTAAAAGAATTTAAGCAAGACTAATCACTTTTACGAGCAACCTACACGTCTCACTTACTCCAAAGTCTGGGACCATTGTTGTAACAGTCTTTAAAAAGTCTGGTAAACTGATGCAAAACACAATTATAGAACTGTGAGCAAGTATTAGCCATTGATTTCCTCTGCATATTTGTCATAATAAATAGTTTCAGATCCTCATGTCATCACGTAAATTCCTGAACATCTGTGTGAAAGACTAAACAGCCAATAAATGCGTCCTATGAATGTTTAGTCTTTCACATCAATGTAGAGGAATCTTGGCCCACTCCTCTGAGCTTAATTGCTTTAATCCAGCCAAACTGGAGGGCTTTCCAGCATGAACTATCCATTTAATTTAAATGTCGACTTGCTCTTGTGGATTTGGATTGTTGTCTTGATGCACAACACAATCGCACTGAAATGATGGCTGGACATTCTGATAATAGAGAGCATAATTCATGTTTTTATTATTTATAGCAAGTTGCAAAGATGCTAAAACAGCTGGCCTTCCTTCACCATCATACTACCACCACCATGTTTGATTGTTAGTGTTATGTTCTTATTCTGGGGTTCTTTGTTAGCTTCATACCAGACGTAATGGGACCTTTGTATTTCAAAAGCTTCTACTTTTGACCCGTCAGTCCTCAAGACATTATTCAAAACGTTTTGGGGCAGGGACGTAACTGGGATCAAAATTTTAGTGAGGTCCACTTAACAGAAAAGCTTTTTACTGAGTCATAGCTCCTTTTTGACGCATCCGTAATTATTGTGTATCTTTTTCTTTCATTTGTTCCTTTCCCATTCCTTAATCCTTCCATAAACTGCTATTACTGTTCCATAAACCGATTCAGGGCTGGCGCAGTGGTGCAGTGGGTAGTGCTGTCGCCTCACAGCAAGAAGAGCCTGGGTTTGAGTCCCTGGCTGGGCCTTTCTGTGTAGAGTTTGCATGTTTTCCCCATGTGGGTTTCCTCCCACAGTCCAAAGACATGCAGTCAGACCAACTGGAAATACCAAAATGCCCCTAGATGTGTGTGTGTGACTGTGTATGTCTGCCCAGTGTGTTTCCTGCCTTATGAACACTGAGTGCAGGCATAGGCTCCAGTGACCCAAGAGGATAAGCGGTTTAAGTAACACGTAAGTGAGAAAACTGATTTAACTCCAGTTACTCTGTTTATTTGCTTAATCATTTAACTATTCATGCAATTAGTTTCAGCTGAAAGTATTGATTGTTTCACATTGATTTTATGTCATTTACACCTGTTTCTTTCTCTTTGTGCTGATCTCATTTTATCTCTTGCTTCTTGGTCGTCACTAATAACTCAAAAACATGCATTAACATACTTTAGAAAAGCCTGTCTTTACTAACTCCAGTCAGCGGGAAGGTAGGTTACTCATACAGTTAACCAGACATAACACAGCCAAAAGTACCTGTTAATTCTTTAATTTTGTTATATGCTATGCCATTTATATGATAGTTAACAGTGAGCGTCCATGGCCTGGTTATAGTTTGCTATGAGTAAGCCATGCAATACAAGAGCATCAAACTACTACATTACTGGCTAGTATAGGAAATAATAAGCTTGTAGCCTAAACTGAGCTGCTACTGGAGCTGGACCCTCATGCATGCTGATTAGCTAGCAACTTTATGAGTGCTTTAAATAAAAACAACAAATTATGAGGTTTGCATTTAACAAGCATATTCTGTTAATTACCCTAATAAACTCTCGCATGTGTATCACAGCTATGTGGTATTTTAGTCTTTACTATGTATGCTGAACATCTGAAGAAGTCAAAGTCTAGGTAGCATGCCATCTCACACAGTAATAAACAGAGCGGGCAGTTCTGTCAATGGCCAAACCACAACTGTTGTTGTACGTGTAATACAGTGACATAATACAGTGACAGCTCTTGAGGAAAACAAATCAAAGTTCATGATCTCAAATCAGCTTAATAAATATTCCTTTCCCATTCGATTGGGTTGGTCTGTGATTGATTTGGGTAGGTCCAGGCTTCACCAGGCCTATCCTTGGTTATGCCTCTGAGTAGGCTACCATATTATTATTATGACACTTCATCCTAAATGTTATGAACAGAGATGTGAAAAACCCATCTGAAACTTCTGAGATCCAGGCCCCGGTGTCCTCATAACTAGTTACAGCCATGCTTGGGGTCATCAAAGTTTTTGGCAAATATGAGACCGGCCTTTATGTTCCTCTTCGTTCCTTGGCGCCTTGCGACTTTCCAATAGATACTAATTTTGCTGAGTTTTTTTCTAGTGGTGGAATCATAAAAGTTGACTTTCTCTGAGGTAAGCAAGGCCTGCAGTTCCTTAGATGTTTGTCTGGTTTCTCTTGTGGCTTCCTGGGTAAGAGGAGCTTTGGAAGGCTGGCCATTTCTCAGAAGGTTCACCGCTATTCCAGGTTCTCTCCATTTAGAGTTAATAGCACTCACTGTGGTTCTGTGGAGTCCCAGAACCTTAGAAATGCCTGTCAAAACTGATATTTTTCAATAACTTTCTCATCTCTTGGGGAATCAATTTTTAATCACAGTGTTGCTTTTTGAGAACATTTGTTACTTTACATTGTGGAAGAGGTTGTGTTTGTTAGATTGATCCCAGTTATCAACTAGTTTTGGTCAACAGGTTTACCGAGTAAAGTTTACTTTTTCACGCAAGGTCAGATGGTGTTGGATAACTTGTTTCCTTCAATAAATAAAACCATAATTTAAAAACTAAGCTTTGTGTGTACTCAGGCTGTCTTTGTCTTATATTATATTTTGTTTGTAGATCTGAAACTGCTACATGTGATGGATATGCTAAATTATTCATTCACTGCATATAATTCAGTATAATTCTGTGTTGTTTGAACCAGACAAGCTCTTCAAACTTAACTAATAACATATATGTATAACAAAATTTAGTTGTTGAAAAGAGTCACATGGAAATTTAATTTCTTGATGACAAAGTAAACAGCACATATCAGCGTATCAATAAAATTGAAACATATTTTATTTAAGATGACATCTGCGGTTCATTTTTATGAATCTGCACATAATATCTTCTACAGATGTAACTGTCTTATTGAAATGGGTGGATATGAAGTTCTGTTATTGTTTATTTTGAGAGGCTTAGTTGTAACACTACATTAAAACAACCACCGCCATGTGGAGGCCATACTTTAGCTTGGCTTGCACATGTTTCAAAATGGTGTTATATTACAGCCACTGGGGGACAAATTAATGATATAGGTGTGAATTTTGTGATTTATATACACAACTCAGTTACTGGAGGAAAACTTGATGACAATACTTGTACAATACAATACAACACTTATATAATACAAATACAAAGACAAAGTATTTAATTTTATAATACAAAGTTATGTTTATTGTCTGTATTTTGTCTAGATTTCCAGATGTCAGTGATATGGGAATGCAAGAAGATGCCCGAAAGCAGAGTTAACTTAAATCTGTTTAACGACATAAAATATCCATGTTACATTTTACCCCGTGTCAGGTTGTGCCTCACTCTCCCCAGCTATGAAACTAATATGTTTACAGTTAGCAGTGAGGCCTACTAATGGTGGGGCTACATATGGGCCTTTACAGTTTACGCAGTTTGATGCTTTTGGAGCACTGCAAGGAAGAAATGATATAAACACGTGTTCACAGACAGAGGTATGCCCTTCTCAAGGCCAGAAATGTGGATCCATTTCATACAGGTGGTGTAACATTGAAGCAGCCTAGGGGAACATTCACCCACAAACACAAAGACACTAAACATTTGTCTGTGTGTGTGTGTGTGTGTGTGCGTGTGTGTGTGTGTGTGTGTGTGTGTGTGTGCGCGTATAAGGATGCATGTGAGTGCATGTATTTATAAGTTCCGCTGGGCTCCTCTTACAGATATGCTAGATGGAATATCTGCATTACCGATCATAAAAGATGAAACCGATCCAGGCCTGCTCAAACGTCGGCCAATCTGAGCTGCTGGTGACTGATGCAGGCAGAGCTCAGGGGCCGCACCATCCATCTAACTGTCACCACCGTTCCCTCTCCCCTCAAAATGGCTATGTTTGCATAAGTAATCACATGTGAAGCTTCCCGTCTAACTTGAGAAAGCTTTTTCTCAGTGCTGATTATCTGGGGTGACTGACAGTGCTCTATTTTTTGAGACTGTCCTGTATTTCAGCTTTGTTTTAGTGTTCCTATCTTCCAAAATTGTTCTGTTGCATAGTTTAGATGAGTTAGATGAGGACACTAATTGTTGAAGCTTTGTAGGTGGAATTCTTTCCCATTCTTTCTTGATGTACATCTGCAGTTGCTCAACAGTCCGGGGTCTCCGTTGTCGTACTTTGTGCTTCATAATGCGCCACACATTTTCAATGCGAGACAGGTCTGGACTGCAGGCAGGCCAGTCTAGTACCCACACTGTTTTACTACGAAGCCACGCTGTTGTAACGTGCAGAATGTGGCTTGGCATTGTCTTGCTGAAATAACCAGGACGTCCCTGAGGAAGACGTTGCTTGGATGGCAGCAGATGTTGCTCCAGAACCTGTATGTACCTTTCAGCATTAATGGGGCCTTCACAGATGTGCAAGTTACTCCTGCCATGGGCACTAACACACCCCCACACCATCAGAGATGCTGGCTTTGAACTTTGCGCTGATAACAATCCAGACAGTCCCTTTCCTCTTTGGCCCAGAAGACACGATGTCCATGATTTCCAAAAGCAATTTGAAATGTGGACTCGTCAGACCACAGGACACTTTTCCACTTTGCGTCAGTCCATCTCAGATGAGCTCGGGCCCAGAGAAGCCGGCGGCATTTCTGGGTGTTGTTGATATGTGGCTTTCGCTTTGCATGGCAGAGTTTTAACTTGCACTTGTAGATGGAGCGACGAACTGAGTTCACTGACAGTGGTTTTCTGAAGTGTTCCTGAGCCCATGTGGGAATATCCGTTACAGAATGATGTTGGTTTTTAATGCAGCGCCGCCTGAGGGATCGAAGGTCATTCAATGTTGGTTTTCTGCCTTGCCGCTTACTTGCAGAGATTTCTCCAGATTCTCTGAATCCTTTGATGATATTATGGACTGTAGATGATGAAATCCCTAAATTCCTTGCAATTGCACGTTGAGAAACGTTGTTCTTAAACTGTTGGACTATTTGCTCACGCAGTTGTTCACAAAGTGGTGAACCTCGCCCCATCCTTGCTTGTGAATGACTGAGCCTTTCAGGGATGCTCCCTTTATGATACTCACCTGTTTTCAATTAACCTATTCACCTGTGGAATGTTTTAAACAGGTCTTTTTGAGCATTTCTCAACTTTCCCAGTCTTTTGTTGCCCCTGTCCCAACTTCTTTGGAACGTGTTGCAGGCATCAAATTCAAAATGAGTAAATATTTGCAAAAAACAATAAAGTTTATCCGTTTCAACATTAAATATCTTGTCTTTGTAGTGTATTCAATTGAATATAGGTTGAAAAGGGTTTGCAAATCATTGTATTCTGTTTTTATTTATGTTTTACACAACGTCCCAACTTAATTGGAATTGGGGTTGTATATTATATCTATGGTTTATTTCAAATGTCATCATATAAAAATATTTAATTTGCGGTGCACTGAAGCTATGCAGGCTAATGGGACTGTCAAGTAAAGGAAGTTTGTAACTTTCTGTTTTTAAGAAAACACCAGACACTGGATAAACATCTGACAATTGACTTTTCTTTCTTATTAAAAAATCTATAAAAAAGTTTAAGAATAGTAAAGGAGAAGTTCACATTAGCAAACACTATAAGAATACCGACAGCTTGGTCAACACATTCTGGCTAAAATTGTATTTGGAGAATACAGTTTTACCCAAAGGTTCTGCAAGAAGACAGCCGTGTGTATTAAATTTTGGGATAAGAATTCTCCGATCCCGGCAAACTTTTGCTGTTTTATCTGCGAGGCCTTGTTAAGGATGTTCTGTTTCTAATGATATGCTAGAGAACTAACCTGTCAATATGTGGTCAATATGTGACCACATTCAAAGAATCTGTGGTGTAGTTAATGCCTTAATAGATATATGTGGCATTATTCTTTAACAATATTAACACATTTTCTTAGTGTGACCCTTCAAACCATCCTTAGTTCCACCGTGAAGCCAAGCTGCTCGTGTGCTATTTGTTTTTTTCAGGTATTATTGCTGTGGCCCTCTTAAAAGGTAGCTTTGTAAATGGAAAGTTCCATTATGGCTCTCTTGATAAAAACAGGTACGTCCAGCTGTTACCATGCGATGAATGTGTTTATCACTGAAGTACATCAAGTCTGAAGTATTATTTATAAGCAAAGCACATACAACACCATATGGGCAACACCAGTAATTCAATAGACTATGCTGGACAGAGCTTGTGGGACAGAAACTAACAAAAATGTTTGTAGCAAAGGTGAAAGTGGGCAATGCCCCTCCAGTCCTACCGCAAAGCTTGGTAGTGAAGTATACCTGGAACAGTGTGTTTAATCCATGGCATTGCCCATGTGAGTATACTGTCTCTCCTATGTGAAGGAAAAAAGTCAGACAAACAAATTAAGGGTGTAGTTTTAAAACACTTTATAGACCACGCTCAAGAATTTTCTTTATTTGCGATATCTGTTGTTGGGAGTGGGCTGTACATGTACAAGAAATATAAATGCTTTATTTTGACTAATACCACCTTATTAGGGAAATAAAAAAGTGTTTTTTCATTGTACATGCAGGTAAATGTGAAGTGTTTTTCTTCTCAAAACTGTTACAAATGCATATAAAGCCCGTTGGTAAAAACAACACTTCACAGATACATTAACTAATCAATGTAATAACATTTGTGTGACTCCCATTATCCTCCTGACTACTCTACCCTGTACTGGACTGTGGAATATCAGGCCACCCTATGCTTGTGGCTGAACTTCACAGGCCTTCCCAGAAGCCTTAGCTGTATCTCGATGGAAATCTAATAAGTGTCGCAGTAACTCACAAGACACTCCGAATAAACAGTAGGACGGTGTTTGGGTCGCTGGATTACATTTGTAGGTTTTCGGTAGCATTTGTCTTATGTTGTAACCGCACGTTAGCGCTAACCAATTGTGTGTCGGCATGGTGTGTGGTCTGCGTCTCCACACTGCGCTGTTTATCTCTCTCTGTTTATTCACGGCTCCTTCAGACAGATGTAAGAGACAGCTGGTACCACACACACAATCCCTAGCCTGAGTAGGCCTTGTAGCCTGGGGCTAGATTTAGCTTCTGCCCAGGAACCTGCCAGAGGGTCCTGGGTAAAGTGTAAAACAAGGTGTGGTGGGTGGGTCAAAAGGGGGGGGGGCTTGTTTGGGCTTTCATCTCGGCTAGCAAATTGTGAGATAAGACCCAAACACGTGAAGAATGAAGTCTGCCTTCCCCTGCTCCTCCCGTTTTCAACAACAAGCCCGTCCTTTTGGATCTTTCAGAACAGCCACTGCCGGCCACAAGAAGAGAAAGCTAAGAATAACATTCCAGCACTGTATCCACATTGAAAAGTCTTCAGAAAGTCTTTGTTTTCTACTGCGACCTTCGTACCGCTCTCTCCCTTCTCCCATCACCCTGTGAGACTAAATCTGTTGACAATAGCTGCCCCTTCCCCACTCAACTGTTAATTCAATCTGCTTATCACTGGCCTATGGGCATTACCAACAGAATACCCACCCGTACTTAGCATGCAAATGATAGAGTGATTTAGAGGGCGAGAGAGAAAGAGGCCCAGCGGTTAGGGGCCTAGCGGAGGGGCGCAGGTTTCCTCTAAGATAATGGGATTTGGAAGGGAGAGCTCTTTTGTCTTTCATGGACTCATTTACACCTTCTGTCATTCCTGCTTTTGTGGAAGGGGAACCCCTGCTGATTTGTATCAACTGGCTCACATTCCCTGGTTTCTGAGATGTGGTCAGAATAAAGGAGGCATACTGTAGATCAGAGTGGATATACACAGTAGGGGGAAAAATCCATGAAAATTACAGCAGTTACAATTATAGTGTTAATATCTCTTTATATTTCAAGTGTGAGACATTAAACTATGCCTTGAGGTCTAACTTAACCTAATTCAGACCCTATTATTTGTAATTATTAGACATTAATAGTTTTACTACTTTACTTACCATATTTGTGTACCACACGCCCGTCCCCTGGGGCCCTGATTACGGCCACGAGAGCCAGCAGGAAGGCAGGGCCCAAACCCCAAATTTACATTTAAGTGATACCTTTTTTTTTAATCCCACAAATGGGGAAATTCCACCTCCGCATTTTACCCATCCATGAAGTGAAACATCACATACACACTAGTGAATAAACACACACACTAGGGGGCAGTGAGCACACTTACCCAGAGCGGTGGGCAGCCCTATCCATGGCGCCCAGGAAGCAGTTGGGGGTGTTAGGTGTCTTGCCCAAGGACACCTCAGTCATGGATTGTCGGCGGTGGGGATTGAACCAGCAACCTTATGATCACAGGGCCGGCTCCCTAACCTCTAGCCCACTGCTGCCCCCAAACGGCTTCTGGCAGACACAGGTAAGCGAAGGTTGGATTAGGAGTCATGCCCAAGGACTCTTATTGATATATGATTGAGCCCCAGTCTGCAGCATATAAGGCAGAAGTGTTAACCACTACACTTTACCACCTAAATGTGGAAAAAAATCCAGGAACCGGGTGACAATGTACAGTATTGTGACCACCCTCCGGCTGTTTAATTTTCAGTCAAAATGGCCATCAAGTAATTCATGCTTCATTCATTTTTTTCAGACCTCCTCAACTAAACAGTTTTTGGCATTTAGTGTCTCCACTCTGTGCCTTAATTACTTCCGTTCTTTTTAGGAGACTTTCATTTTATTACAGAAATCTGCAGTGATATTTTCCAAACCTGCAAAGTTCAGTCTTAGAAGTTGGTTGCATTTTGCAATTGTTCAACTAATTGAGGCTCATTACTCTGTAAAACCATACTTCGCATCTAAAATTTGTGGGTGGTTTAGTGCAAAAATATATTTTATTCATTTTTGAACCCCATTTTTTCCTTTGACTTTCTTCTTCCTTATGCAACTGGATTATCTGACATACAATCACATCAGAAACATCTCTTAAAGAATGAATAACTTGTACTTAATGTGGATTTTGAGTAGAAATAAAATTAATGAAGGGGGTCACTGACAATGGCACAGGACTGTCAGTATATCAAACGGCTAATTTTTACAGTTCTGAGAAAAAGTATTTACCCCTTCCTGATTTTCTCTATTGTAGCATATTTTTCACAATGATCTTTGAGCAAAATGTAACACAAGACCAAGTGAGCCATTTCAAACACGACATTCAAATCAGCCCTGTGAAAAAGTAATCACCCCTCGTTGCTCAAGCAACCACTGATCCAAATTGAATCGATAATGATATTCAGCTGATTGAACTCAGTAAACCTCACCCATATTGAAGTTTACCATCAGAGTGGTGATGTGGTGATGAAGTCACCACAAAGTTTTTACAGGCATAGTAGGCCATGACTAAGCAAAAATCCAAAAGTTTAACCCCTAACTAAGCCATAGGCCCAAAGGTTTATTACACACTTCTATAACCTAAGAACAGCACCATTGGTTAGCACTGAGGTCTTGTAGTTCATGAATAATATGCCTTAGTATGTAATCAGTCTGGAATGTTGAGGGGTTAAATAGTCTGGAAAGCATTAGAAAGAGTTACAAAACATTGTTGAATCAGTGGCCGGCACAATAAAAAGACAAATAAATATTTTGCTCAAAACTATGTGTGCCAAAATTATGGCACCCCTTCATGTAATACTTTGTGCATCTCCCTTTGAAAATATAACTGCTCTGACTCTTAATGAGACTTAATGACACTGGAGAACACATGGCGAAGGATCCTTCAGATTCTGAGGTCCACCCTGTGAACTCTCCTTTTCAACTTATCCCACAGGATTTCTATGGGGTTTAGGTCAGGGGGCTGGGGTGGACATGGCAAAACCTTTATTCTGTGGTCAATGAATCATTTTTGTTGTTTTTGAGGTGTGCTTTATATCATTGTCCTGCTGCAAGATCCAACCATGGCCCAATTTTCCCAAACTTCCTGGCTGAGGCAGTCAGATTATGATTTAAAAACTCATTAAAAAGTCATGACTGACCATTTAAGAGTTCCTAATTGCTCAGGTAAACTTCTGTTAATATTTTGAATGAAAAATCAAAAGATAGATAGATAGATAGATAGATAGATAGATAGATAGATAGATAGATAGATAGATAGATAGATAGATAGATAGATAGATAGATAGATACTTTATTGATCCCGAAGGAAATTTAGCAAAGAAAGTGATGATAATCAACAAACAATTTTTTACAGTCTGTTTTGCTCTTGCTTACCAGGGGTGCCATTATTTTTGGAGGGTATTGTTTATGAATTTATTGTAATGGATTCGATTAATAGGCATTAGCAAAAAAAAAGTACCTCATTACAAAAAATTTGGAGTGTGGGCCACTTTCGCTGTATCTTGCACAATCCCACTGGCTCTGAATGTTTAGTCTTACTGACAGTTGCATCAGCTTGGCTCCTGCAGTGTGATGTTCTGCTTAACCTCAATGTGTCTTTCAACAGTCATCACTAATGAAGAGTCAGTGATAAATGTTACCACTGGCTGTAGCCTTCGTTGGTACATAAGCAGTGGGACACACCATGGGGGTCCAAGGGAGCTCCATGGCCTAAGCTTAATTGGGTTTCGTTGAGTCTGGCCCTATATTTAGCACAAGGACAGGAGAGGTCAGAGGAGTGTGGTCTGCTCTTCACTCACTATATGTCTGCTTCACTGCTGGGAAACACATGTGGAGTCTCTCTGGGAGATGATGAAGTTCATATGGCAATCATTTAAATCGCTGTACTGCAGACCTGCACTGCCCTATACACACAATGTCTGTAATTACACAACAATGCACAAGAGACTTCGATTGGGAATACACTTAAAAGGCACTGTTAGACTTCATGCAAACCACACTGATGTTTCATAGAGCACAGCAAGGAGACACAGTTGAATTCAATTTGACTCTAAAGTGGGTAGCTATGTGATATTCATTTAAGTTCCAAAAAAATGAGCTCAGTACAACACAGATGCTAAACATATCACTTGTGAATATGGCCACTACTGAAGAGTCACATGGATTTATCAGTCTACTCAGGCTTTAGCAGAGCTCACCAACACTGAGATTAATAACTGATCACATTGATTTATCAGTCTACTCAGGCTTTAGAAGAGCTCAGTAACACTGAGATTCATAACTGATCACATTGATTTATCAGTCTACTCAGGCTTTAGCAGAGCTCAGTAACACTGAGATTAATAACTGATCACATTGATTTATCAGTCTACTCAGGCTTTAGCAGAGCTCAGTAACACTGAGATTAATAACTGATCACATTGATTTATCAGTCTACTCAGGCTTTAGAAGAGCTCAGTAACACTGAGATTCATAACTGATCACATTGATTTATCAGTCTACTCAGGCTTTAGCAGAGCTCAGTAACACTGAGATTAATAACTGATCACATTGATTTATCAGTCTACTCAGGCTTTAGAAGAGCTCAGTAACACTGAGATTCATAACTGATCACATTGATTTATCAGTCTACTCGGGCTTTAGCAGAGCTCAGTGACACTGAGATTAATAACTGATCATCACACTGATTTATCAGTCTACTCAGGCTTTAGCAGAGCTCAGTAACACTGAGATTAATAACTGATCATCACATTGATTTATCAGTCTACTCAGGCTTTAGCAGAGCTCAGTAACACTGAGATTAATAACTGATCAACACATTGATTTATCAGTCTACTCAGGCTTTAGCAGAGCTCAGTAACACTGAGATTAATAACTGATCACACTGATTTATCAGTCTACTCAGGCTTTAGCAGAGCTCAGTAACACTGAGATTAATAACTGATCATCACATTGATTTATCAGTCTACTCAGGCTTTAGCAGAGCTCAGTAACACTGAGATTAATAACTGATCATCACATTGATTTATCAGTCTACTCAGGCTTTAGCAGAGCTCAGTAACACTGAGATTAATAACTGATCATCACACTGATTTATCAGTCTACTCAGGCTTTAGCAGAGCTCAGTAACACTGAGATTAATAACTGATCATCACATTGATTTATCAGTCTACTCAGGCTTTAGCAGAGCTCAGTAACACTGAGATTAATAACTGATCAACACATTGATTTATCAGTCTACTCAGGCTTTAGCAGAGCTCAGTAACACTGAGATTAATAACTGATCACACTGATTTATCAGTCTACTCAGGCTTTAGCAGAGCTCAGTAACACTGAGATTAATAACTGATCATCACATTGATTTATCAGTCTACTCAGGCTTTAGCAGAGCTCAGTAACACTGAGATTAATAACTGATCAACACATTGATTTATCAGTCTACTCAGGTTTTAGCAGAGCTTAACAATGCTGAGAATACTGACTGAATCATAATATTGATTTATCAGTCTACCCAGGCTTGACAGAGGTTTCTGTGTTTGTAAAGAAGTAATTTTTTGTTTTCTCCAGAGTTTAGAGTCTTTACATGCTGTGCATTGATTTAAAAATAGTTATTAAACAGTCACTGATGGTATTTCTTTTGAGGTGGTATATATTTTTTAATTTGGTGTGTGTGTATTCTAAAAGTATTTTCCTAAAAATGGTAAAGGTACTTATTCTGAATATTGCCTTTAAAACATGTAACTTGGACTGAATATAGATTTTTAATTTCTGTGTTCTGAATATGTATTCCCAGTACTAGTATTCCTCTACATCCCAACCCTGCACACTAACCGTTTCAAGCTGCTTTGCCTCCTTGCCTCCTAAACATTGTATTTATTGCATGTAGCATTGCAGTTCTGTCTTCCAGACTGACAGTTTTTCTGTAATGAAAGGCTTGTAATCTGAATCTTCGTTAAACTTGACAAGTTTTTAGCAAGGTTTTACTTTTGTACATTGCAATATTTGCAGCATAACAATAACAATAACAATAATAAGCTAAAATTCTGTACTAAAATGCTCACTAGTTCTAAACATCTTTGGTGCATGCATCACGTTACAGACGATAATTCAGTCAAGATGGAACTAGGCTTCATCTAGCCATTCTAAAATACATTAATAAATTCTAAAATCTGTAACCTGCAGTTAATTACCATACACAGTAGTTTTAGTAAAACTTGCTTACTTCAAAACACCTGTAATAGAAGCCAAAGGGTGGGTGCTTTTAGTAAAAATGTTTTCTGTTGCTTTCTAAACAGAGAGAAATTACTGTCCACTGTAATTGATTGTATGCTACTGATGCAATAGTAAGAGATTACGTTGAAAAAAAATGGTGTATTCCAATCATGAAGATGTAACATTAGAATTGTTGGGTCCATAAAAGCAAAGGGTTTGAATAATTCCATTTCAAAGAGATATGCTCATTCCTGGAGTCTTAAAAGAATGAGTAGAGGAATGAGAAGGAGGATGAGCAGAGTAATGGATGAGTACAAGGGCGGACGAGAGAACGGAGAGAGTGATGGAACGGGGGGTTGAATGCCTGCGGACGAGACCGTCATCTGGCTTTCGTCAGCTCCACTTTCTCTGACGTGGAATGCGAAATGACAAAGGGTTAATATAGAGTGGAAGAATGAGAGACAGAAAGAGTGAGAGAGCAAGCTGGGGGGATGAAAGTGAATGAAACCACTGGAGGACGGAAAGTCAGAGAAACAGAGAAGCCGAGAAGTTAAAAAAAGAAAACAGTTCTGAAAGCTTCCAAAGATTCCCGTAAGAGTTCCGTGGCGGTTACTTTGGGAACAAGTTAAGGAAGGCACCAGGGTTCAAGGTTGGGAGTTCAGTGAGAAGGGCTGATGCCAGTGCTCATAAACATATGGTACACACACATAACCACAAATATATACATGCCCAAACACCCACACATACACAAATTACTCTGTGAATGTCTGCTACTTTGTAAGTCGTGCCCTGCATGAAAGGTAAAGCAGGACATTCCTCAAGGCTCTACATTAGGACCATTCAAGATTCAAAGTAGCAGGTCATATTTAGTCGATGCTAAATCCTAAACATGTGACTCATGAATCTTTTAATGACATATAGGATCTGTATGCTAGGCCTTTACTATATACACAAGGGCACCAGTAAACTGTGGACAGATTTAGACCATCTGGAGCGTGGGTGCCTCCAGCACTCACCTGGCTCCTCCTTGGGTCACGTTATAATACATCCACCCCCGGTGGATCATCATGATCAACAGTGAGCCGCTGATGAGTTGCGCATGTTACAGCGGCATATGATTGCATTTGTATTCAGAAGAGAGAGTGAGACGGAGAGAGACAGAGAGAGGGAGAGGGAGAGGGAGAGGGAGAAATACAAAGACGCAGTGGGTAAATGAGATCAAGACTGGACTGAGATCAAGTAAAATGTATACCAACCTGTTACCAATACTTATACACAGCCGGAGCTGGCGTGCACTGTTTTGCCTAAAATGGACTTGGCCTGGTGGCTCTGTTTGACTTCTCTGCCTAGTCTGTTTACTCCTCAGGGCCTCCACTATAGTTCCGAGAGAGGAGAAAATAAATTAGAGGGATTACCCAGAGTGCACCAGGCCATTGCGAGTGATTCATCACCATTTCAGAATGAGTGAGTGAGCAAGCAGGACAAGGTTTTATTTATTCTTTTCTTAAAGGCTGCCATGCAACAGTTTCAGCAGATGGAAGCAAACAGAAAACAGACCGAGAATCAACGGTGCTACACCTACATTGTCCAAAAAATGAGCATATAATAGCCACAAACTGCAGGAATGCAAATCACAAGCATGAGCTGGATGGGTCAGGAGGGGACAGAAAGATGCATTGTCGGGTTTTCAGCCTCTAAGTGTAAATGACTTAGAACTGCATGTTTCAGAATCCAAGCATATTAGTACTGAGTGGTAAGCAATCTTCTGACCTTTCAGTGACCTCCAGATAGAGACAAAGAGGGACAAACAGAGAGTGAGAGGCTTTATAAACTCAGACATGAAGAGACAGTCAGGGTCAGGAGGAGCGGTAGCTGCTAATTATTGTTTTGAAGACCTTTGACTTCTTATAAAAACATGCTTCGATGTGGTTTTGCAGACATGTTGCTTAAATGCCCAGTAGTATACTACAGTATACTTCACTACACACTTCAAAATAGATGGCTCTTCAAAGGTTCTTTAGTAAAGACAGTGGTCCTGTATAGAGCTAGTTCATGTTTAAGCGGTGTGCATGGTGGAATTGTTCCTCTGATGGATGTGTTGTAAACGCTTATATATAGCACCAACAAGGGTTCTTCTGTTGTTGCAGTGTCAAGCTTGTAACAATAGCAGAACCCCTTTTCGGTGCTTTTTTCAAAAAGGTTCAATACAGAACCATGTACAACACATCCTCCATCAATCTGAAGAACAATTTCACCATGCAAAGAACCATTTAACCATTTAATGTTTTAAATAGAACCACTGCCGTTGCTAAAGAACCCCTGAAGAACCTTTTTAAAGTGTGTATTTTATACTGTACTATACTATTTTTCCCAAAAGATGAAACTAGCCTACACTGTTAACAACAACAGACCCCATCATGTGCTCAGTGTGCAGGTTAAATTTATGACCTTGCACTGTGTTAGCATTTTTCTCATGAGGTCTACATGGTTTGCACAGTTTAGGCTAACATGAGAATAAGCCATTTACCCTTCACTACCGTAAGTGATATATAACAAATTAATCGGAGCAGCGCCCCTTCCCAGCACACATGGGCCAGTTGCACAGGAAGAGCAAATGGTTCTCTGGCACTGAGGAAACTGCGGAGCAGTGTGAAGAGTGACACATTGTCGTCAGAGTGTGTGGAGAGAGAGAGAGAGAGAGAGAGAGAGAGAGAGAGAGAGAGAGAGAGAGAGAGAGCGCATTACATAGCATTTACTTACATATACCTGGAAAATTTCAAACTAATCATAAATGTTCTAAACTAGGCTTTGATAAACACAGTGATGTCTGCCAAACGTCATGCAAATAGTTATGCAAAATGCCGCAAAATGAAGGAAGAGATATATAAACATTGCCACGGAAAGACGGCAACTTTATAGGACTTCACTTTTAAGGGAAAAGTTAAAGCAGAAATTATGTATTGGGCCGTATTTAATTGCTAGAAAGACCATCAAAACCAGTGTACTCTGTGTTTTGGATGCGGCTATGGTGGTCAGCAGCTATAGCAATAGAATTAATAAGCTGGTCACCATCGAAATCAGCATACATTGTGTTTTGGATGCTGGAATGCAGGTACCAGCATAGATTTCATGTCTATGCTGTATTCTTTCAATTATTTCTCATTTCATAATGTAATCTCATTTCATCATTTCATCATGAAAAAGTTGATAGTTGGTAGCACAGATAGATAGATAGATAGATAGATAGATAGATAGATAGATAGATAGATAGATAGATAGATAGATAGATAGATAGATAGATAGATGTGTGTGTATATGTGTATATGTGTATACATATGACACACATATATGTGTATATCCAAGCAACTCTGGAACATTTCTTTGGTCCATTCTTCACGAAATGTTCGCACAATATAAAGCACAGTCGCTGTGTTCAAATGAGAAACGAGTAACATACTGGCTTTGTATGTTAGCAGCGGCATATTCAGTCAAGTGCAAAAGTTTGAGCGCCCCTGGTAAAATTAACTGCTAATATGATGTTAAACGTGCTTCTATTTTATACATGTTTAAGGTTTCAAATTACTTTTTGGGGCTACTATGTGTACGATGTGTGCTAAAGTTTGGGGTCAATTGACGTTTGTTGGTTTGTTGATTATCTAAGTCAAATTATGTTAGTGCATCCTCTACAGACAACACACTCCTGCACATTTTAATGAACAAGTGCTGTTTAAATGCTAAATGTAACATGTTGGGGGGGGGGCATAAAATGACCTGTGCAACAGTTATGACTCACTTCATTTTTAATTTTTTATAGTTTGTCCCCTATTGAGGATGCGTGGTTACTTTGTTGTTTTTTTTAACTATTTTAAACTTCTGTCAGGGCATAGTCTGAGAAAGAAGAAGTGGCTATATCAAAATTCAGAAAACACTGTATTGTCTTCCAAACAGTTATGACACTGTGATGACTGAGGTTCTGCAGTGAAATTAAGGAATGAAGCGCGCACACACACACACACACACACACACACACACACACACACACACACACACACACACACACACACAGTATTCAGCCCATGCATGCTCTGTTGTCTTTGAAAGGCTTTGCTTTCAAACCTGTGTCCCTGTGTTAAAACCATTCCCAGCTGGAGCTGAGGTGTTGCAATGGAGCAAGGCTTTGCAGTGATACCCCCCCCACCCCCAACCCCAAACCTGTTTCTAACTGTACCAAAGAGAGGGGGGAAGGGAGGAGTACTGAGAAAGAGGGAGCTATGAAAGTTAATAGTTATCCAAAAGATCGACCCTAAAGTGAGATATCTGTATGTGTGTCATATTGAGAACCCCCCCCTGTGTAGGGCCTATAGTGAACATTATCTGTCAGTTACATTCAGGTCCACTGTGAAAATCTGCATACCATATAATTTTGCTGTGAGCACAACTGGCCTGAATCTGAGTGGTGCTGTCCACCATGAACCACAGACGAAATTTGGCGGACAGCAGTAAATCCCACCTTGTCACCACCATGAAGCGCAGACAAGGTCTGATTGATGACAAGAGCTCCCGTCTTATTCCGGTCCTGGACTCATTCGACTGGCTAGAAAGGAAATCACAGTCTAGCATCTGAACATCGTTTTCCCCTTTCCCTAATATGATCACGTCCTGATGGCCTGTAATGATGCACTATAAGACACGGCTACTCTTTACATACTGTTCACAACACAAAGACATTCATTAAGGCGTGTGGAGTACAAGCTTCTGTCACAAACTGGTGTTGCTCTAGACTCTTGTACGGAGTCTCTGACACTAATTAGAGATGCTCAGTAATAACAAATGTAAACTGCGCTCTTAGATCTCAGGTCATCTGTGTTTCCAGTCACGAGTTGAGCGTTCTTGGCAGCTGAGGCCCAGTCCTAACATACCGTGGTGATTTACCAATGACTCCCAGCACTGAACTTCTCTATAAATAAAGCCATTATTACAACAGTCATTGACCCAGCCTGTGGTCTTCAACCCCTGGCCAGGCATTTTTCAAACAAGCAAGCACACACACACACACACACACACACACACACACAAAGGTTTGTAGCTTTGTTATGCCCATTGATTTCCTGTAGTATATAAATGTAACTCTAATCTTGCTCCCAGTAAACAGAAATCCAGCCCTTCCAAATTAAAGCTACTGTTACTGCTAAAACAAAGTAATATGAATATATGGACCAACCAAATGTCCCCCCAGTGTCACACGTTCCCATTTTAGCTTCACATAGCCACACTTTTATTTTGTCAGTGTGATAGTTAATTGCAGCAATTTTCTGTCGACAAATGGCTTCAGGTTGTATGCTGAAAAAATCCCAGTTAGGTTCCCATAATAAAAGACTGCATTTCTAAATGTCAGTTTCAGTCTGTTGTAATAAACAAGGGACAGGCCGAAAGTACTGTTTCTTCAAGTCATGGTGTTTCCTTTTGAGAATCAACCTATAACCTAAAATATCAACGGCAAGTGTTTCCCTTAAACACTGAAATATGTTTTTGAATTGAATTGAAGAAATAATGGCTTATTTAACAACTGCAAGGAGCACAATGTGATGACAACAGGCCACTGAGTTTGCACATGAAGGCCTAGACTGGACAATTTAGTGAGGACACATGTATCATAAAAAGTGCATTTTTGTTGATATTTGTCTTTACCAATGTTCACCTCCACAAAGATCTCGGTATTTATGTGTACAGGAAGGCTTTAAGAGTATTGGTATTGATGTCAGCATTGGTGCATTTACAATACTTGGGAATCGTAAAGACAATCAGTTGTTTTGCCCATTTTCAACATAAAGCACTGACCAGTACTTTGTAGAACTGTTTTGTGTTTATTTTACATAAAATGTGCCATAACTTTTGCAAAGGCCATTATTTTTTTTTTCCAGTCTGTTAAATCCAGCAAATAAACAGTAACAGTGTATTAAAGTGTACAGAAGTGTGTTCTCTGTAGAGCAGTTTCGCACACAGCTAGACCTGGTGTTTGGCGTGTACATGCACTTTGTGTGGGACCTTTAAAATATGTGAATGTGAAAATTTAATAGAAGTATAAAAGGTGTTTATCAGATACAGGTGAAAATGCTTAATGTACACTTCATGTACTTCTACATATCTCACGCAGAAATATAAATGCAAGTGAACTTGAAACTCTGGCTTGGCAGTTTGTTTCCTAACAACATGCACTCAACACATACAACACACACAAGTGCGTCGCACATGTCCAAGTACTTTTTGGTCCCACTGTACGTTTCAAACTGAGATTTCCAGTGGCCACGCCCTTTTTGATGCGCTCCCACTCCTCCAATCAGGAACGGCGCGCTAAGAAAAACAAACCTTCCCATTGGTCGGGATGCGGGAGGGTTTCAAGGCGCCCCACGGAGAGACGCGCCGCAGAGCTTGAATGAAGGGGTGTCTGGAAACCGTCTCACCAGAGCTGGGCAATGTGGAGTCTCTCTATAAACTTTAACTCAGGTAAAGTTGAACATTTTGAAAAAAGCCGACTTTGAAAGCGTTTTTTAGCGGCGACGCATGATTCCGGAGGTTAGAGGAGACGAAGATCCCTCGGCGCCTATGATGAAATGTCCGAAGGAGTCGCGAAAACGGGCCACGAATGCGCTACCTGAGTGAAAAATCAGCGAGCTGGACGGGTTCGTGAGTAACTAACGTACCACGAGGGATCGGCTAGCTGCATCTGCGGTTCCCGGTCAGCGTAGACGCGGATTTTCGGTCGTAAAGCCCGTTTTTCATCGGCTGCGCTTTCGTAAGTGTTTCTTTGTTAATTGATTGGGAGTATTAAAGCGCTCTCTGCCCTATAGATGGGGAAAAGGACGAGAACATAAAGTCAGTTTCTTATTCGCCAGCTTACTGCTCGAATTCTCCCGTTCCACCTTAAATGGTGGAGAAGTTAATTTTAACAAGTACCAGTTACAATTGCTGCATCGTTTAAGGTGGAACGGGAGAATTCGAGCAGTAAGCTGGCAAATAGAAGGGAACTTCAGCCCCTAGCTAGTGGTTATTCACAAGAGGCGGTCCAAGTCTACAATAATGGAGTATAAAACGTGGAGGGGGGCCAAAACTTTCTCCAAAGTTTCGCTAACTGCAATTAGTCGGTCAGTGGGGTGGCTGGTATTGCATGTTTCTTGGTTTGAAGCTGAAAAAAACATCTTTTGTGTATTTTCTTTAGTGTAGCTGGTGTGTTAAAAGCTCTGTGCACCGTGTCTCGTTGCCTTCCAGACTACCGATGATGGCGCTTTGGAGAGCCAGTTGTTCGAGCCAGGCGGCGCTCTGCGTGCTGGCCCTTTTGCTCTGCTATGGTGCTGGCCAGCATCACGGCGAGAAGGGCATCTCGGTGCCCGAGCATGGCTTCTGCCAGCCCATCTCCATCCCTCTGTGTACGGACATCCAGTACAACCAGACCATTATGCCCAACCTGTTGGGGCACACAAACCAAGAGGATGCTGGCCTGGAGGTGCACCAGTTCTACCCGCTGGTCAAAGTGCAGTGCTCAGCAGACCTCAAGTTCTTCCTGTGCTCCATGTATGCGCCCGTGTGCACCGTGCTAGAGCAGGCCATCCCGCCGTGCCGGTCACTGTGCGAGCGTGCACGCCATGGCTGTGAGGCGCTCATGAATAAGTTTGGCTTCCAGTGGCCTGAGCGTCTGCGCTGTGAGGCTTTCCCTGTGCACGGTGCTGGCGAAATCTGCGTGGGCCAGAACACTTCAGACCCCAGCGGCCCCACATCTGAGCCCACGCTGTTATCGCCAGGTCACTTTACACCGCGCCCAGGCATGGAACGGCCTGGCCAGCCTTTCACCTGCCCCCTTCAGCTTTCCGTGCCTTCCTACCTCAACTACAAATTCTTGGGGGCCAAGGATTGCGGGGCGCCCTGCGAGCACTCGCAACCACACGGCCTCATGTACTTCAGGGAGGAGGAGGTGAAATTTGGCCGCCTCTGGGTTGGGATCTGGTCCATCTTGTGCTGTGTGAGCACCCTGTTCACGGTCCTCACCTACCTTGTGGACATGCGGCGGTTTCGCTATCCAGAGAGGCCCATCATTTTCCTCTCTGGCTGCTACTTCATGGTGGCGGTGGCCTATGTCATTGGATTTCTCCTGGAGGACAAAGTGGTGTGCATTGATAAGTTCAGGGAGGACGCATATAGAACTGTGGCTCAGGGTACTAAAAAGGAGGGATGCACTATCTTATTCATGATTCTCTACTTTTTCGGCATGGCCAGCTCCATCTGGTGGGTGATCCTCTCCCTCACCTGGTTCCTCTCAGCTGGCATGAAGTGGGGCCATGAGGCCATTGAGGCCAACTCGCAGTACTTCCACCTGGCAGCGTGGGCTGTGCCTGCTGTGAAGACCATCACCATCCTCGCCCTGGGCCAGGTGGATGGCGACCTGCTGACGGGTGTGTGCTTCGTGGGGATCTACAACGTAGATGCGCTGCGTGGTTTCGTCCTCGCCCCGCTCTTTGTGTACCTCTTCATCGGCACATCCTTCCTGCTGGCTGGCTTCGTCTCGCTCTTCCGGATCAGGACCATCATGAAGCACGATGGTACCAAAACGGAGAAGCTGGAGAAGCTGATGGTGAGGATAGGCGTGTTCAGCGTACTTTACACCGTTCCGGCCACCATCGTCATCGCCTGCTACTTCTACGAGCAGGCGTTTCGTGAGCAGTGGGAAAAGACGTGGCACATGCAGACATGTAAGCGCTTCGCTGTGCCTTGCCCAGCCTCCAACTTTGCACCCATGTCACCGGATTTTACCGTCTTCATGATTAAATACCTCATGACCATGATTGTGGGAATCACGTCTGGGTTCTGGATCTGGTCCGGGAAGACCCTTCAGTCGTGGCGCAGGTTTTACAAACGCCTGGGAAATGGCCAGGGAGAAACGACGGTCTGAAACGGTGTCAATGTGGATAATAATCAGCCAGGATTGTGAGACAGACTACAGGTCATGAACTACAGTGTGGATTTAAAAAGTGTGACCGTTCTGAAGGACATTACCCAGTGGAGACCAACAGGATGAGCTTGCTCAGATAATCCACTTGCACCAAAAAAAGCTTGCCTTATGACACTTAAATACTTGAACTTTGGCCCTCACTTTGTCTACAGTTTTCGCTGAACTCTTTTGCATGACTTCAACTTCAAAGGACGTTTTTAATATTCAAAAGATGTTTTTAAAGTAACTGTCTGGTGCCTCCTTTTTTAAAAAAAAAAAACATTTTGTTTGAACACTAAAAACATTTCTCATCTTGAATGTTGGAGTTTTTTTTGGATGATGACAAGAAAATAGTAACTTTTCTTTTTTTTTTTTTTTAATAAATCTCTGCAATGGCCAAAAATTTTGTATATTAATCTTGTGCCTTGTAATATTGACCAGTCCCCATAGTTCAGTGTCTGCTTCATCCATTTTTGACACACACAGTACAGGTTTTTGTATCCTATGTCTGTTGCTTAATGGTTTCTTTAGAACTAGTTACTTTAGGTTCATCTGAGTGTAAAATCATTTTTTTACAGTTTACTGCAAAGTTCTCTCAGACTGACTTGGGCCTTAATGCCACACACATGATTGTTGAGGTTTAAAATGGAGTATAAACTAGTGGTACAAATGGTACAAGGTTTGTACATGCATATAGGAGACGAACTGTTACCGGGTTTTGGTTAAATGTCATGTTACTGTTCTAAGACGACATGTATTTATTAAAAATCTCATTTTTAAGATGGTACTCTTCACTCAGCAGTTTCACTTAATAAAGTGACTAGATTTTTAGAATGGGCTGCTTTTTGTTTTTGTTCGTCCTGCTCTCTTCGCTCCTTTGAATGTTTTTACTGACTGTAGTTCTCTTGAATTTATTAGCATTTTGAGTAGGAGCCCATTGAGTCCGTGCGTTGCAAGCATTAACAATATATTCTAATAATGCTAGTCAGTCCGTGACAATGAAAATGTTATTGATGCGTGTGTAAACAGTAAGATTTCACATTTGAATATGTATTGTAGCTGAAGTGTTTGGGGTTTTTGGATTGTTTCACTCTAGACCTTTTATTTGTATATTTACAAGAAGACTTCTGTAGGATTGCGGTAGGAGTTATTTTGAGTTCCATTATTTTCAGAAAAAAAAGTTATGTAATGAGAAATCGCTAAAAACTCAAGTTGCTTCATTTCTGTGACATTAGGCAGTCAATTGAGTGACGTCACTGAATGCTCTATGGAGCAGCGAGGGAAGAGGCTCAGAAATAGGAGTGTGAATTATGGAGAAAATGTTTTTTTTTATTTTAGACGGAGAGAGAGGTGTTACACAATAGCCAAGAATAACAGGAGATAATTGGAGGTGGTGTGAATTTTGCCACCCTGCCTTTAAAACAACAGGAAGTCCTAAGATGCACTGGGGCATACAATCCTTACCCTTCCTCTCCTGGTGAAATACGATCGCTCACCATTCTTTGGTTTAAGGTAAATCTTAACCCTTTTGTTTGGTTTGTGTTTTGGGAAGGCGTGGGCGTTGTTGGGGTTACAGTATCCAGAGGCAAGGGTTTTGTTGGAGGGGGCTAGAGTTGCCTGGACAGTTGGGGAAGCTTGAACTGACCTTTTAGATTATCATGTCATGGTGTGAACTTTGTTGGTCAGTAGTGTTTGAAAATCTACACTACATGATAATATTAGTGCAGTTTACCAAACCATCTGACACTGAAGTCCTGCATTAGTCACTGGGTGGCCATGAAACATTCCACCAATTCCTAGCTGAATCTACGAGGTATGATGAGCTGTAAGAACAGTCGTCTGCAGAGGCGCACATTCAAGTTCTCCACCCAGCCAGTGCTGTGGACAATGAGTGAGAGAGTCTGCAGCATTCCAGTGAAACTCATTATGGCGAACTGCCCCTGTGTAAAGCTCACGCAAGCCAGCCAAGTTAAGAATTTTAAACATCTCAAGTTCAATCACCAGGAAGTTACTGTGGTACAGAACAAGAATTGTAGCATACAGAAATGATTGGTATTTGCTCTCGGGTGAATGATTATTTCCACAATTAATCGATTAGTTGACTATTATTTGAATAATCTTCTAATCAGATCATTGAGTTTTCTATCGTTTCCTGTCAGTTTGACCCATCACAGCTCTGCCGTCTCTCAGGTCCGTCTGTGATGCGCCATGCTTAATGAATACACATGCAGCGATTTAGTTTTAAGGCAAGCGGTGCATCGGCTTTTACCATAATTGAGTTGACTTTAATGACTAATTGTAGCCCTGACGTTGCTACAGTGCTGCTCGTTGGTGTATGTTTGAGGGCTGAGAGGCAGACTGAGCTGACATTGACGGAGGTGCCGCAACCGGTCAAGCACAGGTGCATTGACCAGTTGTCCATAGCAGGGGCAGGCAATTCCTCAGTCCCGGTCAGAAAGGATACAGCCTAGGGTGACTATGATTGAGAGCCAGCGCTATACGTAAACCAAAGCAATGTATAATCCCCCGTCAGCATCTATTTACTGACAAGGCACATTTGTTGGTTAGCTTCCTGTAGAAACATGCCCTTGGCGAAAAGATTACAATGGCATGAAAAAGATGGTTTGTGTTTAGATCCGCAAGCTTTTGTGCCTCCCAGGTGCTGCTCTTTCTCAGCCGTGCCTGAGAAAAAACACACGGACAGAGTCTCAGGTAACTGTAACCCCTTCCCCAGGTTTTTCTGCCTCGGTCCCACGAGATACAATTCCCTAAATTGGACTGATACCCGTTGCAGAGACACCGCCTTAACTTTTGTCGGGCATTGTTTCAGCAGTGTTTACCCAATGTGGAGAGTTGTCCCAACAGATGGCCCCAGTGGTATGACTAGCTATCCAGTTTCTGTTCTCTTGTTGAGAGAGTTATAACAAGGACATTGTACACAGTGCTGTGAAATGCCCTGAGTTACATTCTTGGCGGATATATAATATTTTCCTATAAGGCTCCCAAGGCACATAGGCCTGCACATTAGCACATAATATTATAACACAGAGCAGCCGTTTCTGTGATGTTTTCTATGGTGTTTCTGCTTATGAGAGGGGTTATTTTCTCATTTCGTTGTTTTTTTTACGTTCTCTCTCATTACCTCTGTACTTCACTTCTTCCCATAAGGACCTGCATCTGATTTAAGAACAAAGACTACACTTTGAAAGGGCAATCCTTAAAAACCGGCCTCACTGTACTCATTTCCCATACAAAGGAACTGTACTTAGACACAGACATGAGCTCATAGGTATTCTACACCCTTCCCCCCGCTCCCCATCACACACTCACATACCCCCTTCCCCCATTCCTAGCTAGCCCTCATCTGGTAGTGTTCAGGCCTTGTGTGCTGCTGAGAAATACGATCTTCCCTTTGGGTTTCAGCTATAGCACAGCCTCGCAGGAAGGAACCTAGCTTACAGGTCTAATATGTAAGCACCCCTCACATTATACAGCCTATACAGCCATACAGTGTCTCGTTCGCTTGTCTGATATGTTTCACAAGCATGTTGTTTACTGTAACCACAAGAGGGGTTCTTATTAAGCCTTAAAGCAAAATGCCACTTGCTCCAAGAATAAAACTAACAGATGAACACAATCTCAGCAGAGGAAACTCATCCTTGGCAGAAAACACAGAAGAAGCCTGGGGCTGCCTCAGATTCAAACGGGCGTTGTCCTTGTGTTTTTACTTCCTCTCACTCCCACAACAACCCATCTTTCTCCTCCACTGCTCTACCCCCACCTTTATCACTGCATTCCTCATCTTTCACCCCACTCTGCCCCCTTTTTCCACTCCATTACTCTCACGTAACACGTTCCCCTTCTTTTCCCCTATTAACATCCAGACATTCAGCGCTGACTGCAGTCAGGCCCTTTAAACTGAACATGCTCTTGCTGCAACTCTACACTAGCTTTGAAAGAGACCATGTACAGGCCTATGAGGTTAAAGTGACTTTCGTTAGGTCCTCCTACAACAAGTACACATTTTCTGGGTTAATATCAACAGTAGTCAATGCTGCTAATGGCTAGGCCTGAGGATTGATTTGATTATTTTCCATTGGATCATTCTAAGCACTGCAGTAACACTGACATGGTGGTGGTGTGTTAATGTGTGTTGTGCTGGTATGAGTGGATGAGACACAGCAGTGCCACTGCACCACACACACTAACACACCACCTCCACATCAGAGTTACTGCAGTGCTGAAATAGTACCTGCTCTTTGAGTGTCCATGGGAGTCCTGAACAGGGTAAAAGGGGGCTAACAAAGTATCAGAGAAACAGATGGACTAGTCTGTAACTGTAGAACTACAAAGTGCAGCTATACAGTAAGTGGAGCTGATAAAAAGGACAGTGAGCGCAGAAACAAGGAGGTGGTGTTAATGTTGTGATGTTATGCCTGATTGGTGTAGTTCACACTTTTGTGCTCTTAAGTGTTCATAGATTCTGATCTTACCTAAGAACAAATCCCAAATTAGAAACACTGGTGAAAGTAGAATCTTCTGAAAACTGTGCAAGTGGGTTTTAAGAAGAAATTCTTTTGATGGTTGGTTAATGAGGCCCAATGTTCTCTTCCTCTGCAACGAAACTTGCAAACAGTCAGTGCTCTTTAAGTCTGGAACAATATCCACAATATGCTCAGAAAAGCATATGATCATGATAAACTTCATGATAGCGATGAAGTCATGTCAGATTGCCCACCTCAAATGAGAAGTGACTGAGTGGGTGTATTTACTCACAGTAACAAGATTACAGACTAAGAAGTGCTGGCCTTGATAACATGCATACATATGTAAATAGTCCATAAGCAGTCTAGATTTTGAAGTAAGCATTTATACTGGCTCACAGATGCTGGGAATTTCCTTAGGTATTGAAACACAATATTGATCTACAATTTTTCAATACTGGGTTCAGTCAGTACCATAAATGTATGGCAAGAAGTTTGAATACACAGCCCTACTAATGACCTTCTGCTGTATGACCTCTTTGGACCATGTTCACCACAGGACGGTGAATAAGAACTGGGAGATTCAGGAAATGTGTCTTTCTGTCTGGTCGACTGTTGCCACCTAGTGGCTAAATTGTGAATAACCTCGAACAACTTTTGCAGCCAGTTTGTTTACAATAACATGTGGAGAAGATTGAATATGGAATAAGCCTGCATGAAAAAAACAACAACACAAATGAGTACATTATTTTGACACATTTTATTTAAAAAACAAGACAAAAGAAAAATAATAATCTTTCTATGTCCACAAACCATCTGGACCAAAATTCCCTCCCCGTTTAACATAAATGAAGAAAAAGAAAAAAAAGCTGGCTCCTGAGTGGCGCAACCAAGACTGAATCCTGAAAACACCACAGCCGTCAATCTAAGAGAGTGCAACCAGACCTGCAGCTCTCTCAGTGGGACGGGTGCCTTAGTCCTCTCTATAACCAACCAATCATGGGTAGGCACATAAACAGCAGTAGGCAATCAGTGCTCTCCTCCAAGTGTGTTTAGCCGCCCTACGATGTTGTGTGAGCAGCGGCAAAAAAGCAGAGGCCAGCTTCACTTCTTGGAGAAAGCATGTCTTACCTTTAAGCTGCCAGATGCCATACAACAGAGGAAGATTCAGAAAGACTGGGAATTGGCATTGACTAGATCTAACACTGGAGAGATAATTCAGTTAAAAACAACTAAATGTGCAGTAACATTGATTGTGTGCAATCACTGTATTTATTTTGTGTTAATAAGCATTGCCCCTGAGCGCTGATCATTGCAGAGATCATTCTTACACTGTTAAACAAGCTCTCAAGTCAGTGGCAGGGAACTCCTCAACTAAACAGGGCTTGCTGCCTTCTGCATTCTGTAACTGTGGCTGAATAGGACAGATATTTAAAATTTTTCAATAATTTCAACAAGGGGATAAACACATACAAAATCCTTTAACATAAAACAGACAAACACATGCAACTGAAACCACTGATCACACGTTACAACATAAGGGTTTCCCTTCTGCAGCTCACAGTGTGGAAATCTCAACACAGTTCTTATCAGTATACAGGGAAAGCATACTTCACACTTTCTAGTATCAGATAACAATTACATGTAAAACCCCCCTAATCCTAGCACTGTATCAAAAGCTACAACCACACATTGTTGCTATATGAATGTGGCTATAAAAGTGTAATAGGCCTATCGACATGAATGGGGTCAGCATCGTATCAATACAGAAATCGAAAGCTGCTTTCAATTGTAACAACAGAGTAGATGTAGTACACCCCGTGAGTGCTCTCTCACTCTGTTCTGGACAAGTGAATCCCAGTGAAGCAGTACAACGTCAGTGAAAGAAATGAGCCACATGCTCTGCAGTTCAACATCTGAACTAATGGGGAAATATGAGAATTTACTCTGAGGTTCTGGGGCAAAAACGCAACAAGTTCTATTAAGTCATCGCAACACAGCACATATCCAGAGTCGAAGTGTACGAGGGAGGGACAGAGAAAGAAAAAAAACAGAGAGAGAATGAGAGAGAGGTTTGGGAAGAGGAATAGGTTGTTTATTCCTCTTTCCTTATCTCGTGTTTTTTTTTTTTTTTTTTCCCCTCTCTCTCTCTCTCTCTCTCTCACTTGCAGCAGCCCTAGCGGAGTATCGCTTTGATCCAGATGGTTTTTCCATTTCCCTCTGAGAGAAGCACAAAAGGAAACAGAAGAAATAAACGTCATACATACAAAATTAAGATTTAAAGAGAAGAGAGTTGAAGTAAAGGTCTAGTCGTTCCAAAAGCCGCCGGTCTGTTCCTGGTACACCTCGATAACATCCTCGTCCTCCATTCCCAGCTGCAGAGAGAGAGCAGAGAAAGAGATTGATTAAAAACAGAACAATGAAGATGTAAATCCTATATTGTCATCAGTGGCGTAACTAGGATCTTACGGACAGAGTGCACACACACGCACACAAAAAAAGAAAAAGTAAGGTTGCCCTACCTCAATACAAAAATGACAGTCAATGAATTAAAAACATAAAAAGGGTAATATTTGCATGTTAACTCAGTCAAGCTGTTTCTCTAATGTAGACTAATAAGTACAATATTAAGTTATTGTACCTATTCCTGGGTGTAAAATTTTGCTAAATGTACGCAGACACCTGACCATCACATCTATATGAACTTGTTGGACATCCCATCCCAAAACCACGGGCATTATAATGGAGTTACTCCCCTATTGTGGCTGTAACAGGCTCCACTCTTTATGAATGCCACAAGATTTGAGTGTGTCTGGAGGAATTTGTGACCATTCAGTCAAAAGAGCATTTGTGAGGTCAGGCACTGATGTTGGACGAGAAGGCCTGGTTTACAACTGATGTTCCAGTTCATCTGTTCAAGCTGTCAACACCGCTCTTGCACTAATGTTGCTTCCAGAGGCAGTTTGGAACTCTGCAGCGACTGATGCACCAGAGGACGTGAGTTTTCTACACGCTTCAGCACTCAGTGGCCCTGTGAGTCTGTGTGATGTACTACTTCATGGCTAAGCTGCTGGTGCTCCAAGGATTGTGCCCGGTGATGGGTAACCAGGTTACCGTGGTAACAGTCCTCAATCACAGTGATGTGACATCCCTCATTAACAACAACTGTATCTAGCATATACAGATAGCTGTTCAAATGCAGCTTTTGAAATGCCCTGGTTGACTGAGCTTGGGTCAGGCACTATGTGCCATCGCGTCTGGCAGATATGCATGTACACACAGCTACTTATAGCGCAACGTACACCGTAACACCACAGACATCAGTCGAAACAGCTTGGTCTCTTGAAAAAAAAAACAGTCATCACAGCTCTCATACAAATTGACATCAGGTAAAACAGTCTCTGACAAAAAAGCATCAGGTGAAGCTCCCACAGACAACAAGGGCTCAAACAAAAAGGCACACAACTTCCACTGAACTGCACTGTTAAGTTTCGGCTCACACACCATCAATGTGTTTGATTCTGTGCATTCTTCAGTGTTAAAAACCGTCACAGAAATGCCCAAAGAAAGTGTTGCTGCTAATTTATTTTTATTACCATCAGCATCATCAATATGATCATGTAAAAATATGTTATGTAAATAAAATAGGTAAAAGCAAAGAACAAAAAAAAAAACAAAACAAAAAAAACAGTTTAGCTGCTCACAAAGCCACACGGTTACCTAAATAAGAAGATTCTGTCACTGACACAGGCCTACTTCAACATGTGCAGCACTATTAATCAAGGGAACAGAAAGCTGGAGATCATACCTCTTTGGGGGTCTGGTTGTCTGTGATTCTCTGTCCTTCAAAAAGAAACCTTAGAGAGTTCATGGGGACACCCTGTAGAAACACAGTGACAACAGAATTAGCTCTATGCTTTCCTGGAACATTTATAACACTTACAATTATAACTCATATATGTTGTCCATGTGGTAAGTCACATGATTAGTTAAACCCCTGTTGTCTTAATAAAAGTTAACATTTGTTTTTTTGTATGTTTGTTATGACAGCACACACAGCCAGTTGGAATGTTGGTCAAATCCAACTATGCGCAACAACATAACAGTGATAAATTACACACTGGGTCACAGACACTGACAAAAGAGCACAGTGGAAACATTTGCTGTTCGTTCGTTCAGACAGACAGACAAAATGTATCTGAACAACATGAACACTTTTGACAATTTCTGGCTATGTAGTTTCAGTTCTGACTCAGACTCACCTGAACGGAGTAGTCTCAACTTTAAACAACTGCTGTTACATCAAAAGCCATGAACAAGCGAACACTCCATGGAACCACGGTTCACAGAACGTGCATCACGTTAGTAGTTCGGTTTGTGTTATAATATCTCACCTGTCTCTGACTGTATGATTCCTTAAGCTTCTTTAAATGCGTCGTCATCTTCACTTTAAAGTGAATTTCACTGTTGTCCTGAAACAGAAACATCACATAAGGTCATGAGAAGCGCGGATCAGGTTAGTCGTTATCTCTTCAGGCAGTCTGCACTCCATGATGTAACGGTTAGATAGTTTTTATTAATTTATTTAGATGAATCCAAAGATGGCTTTCTAAAACACTGTTCTTCCTCAGAGGTGTGTAGGTAGGGGTGGGTGATATGATGAACTTATCATTTCATGTGATCATTTACCTTTAGGTCACATTAGGTCACAATATTCCTTACTGACTACAAAGTGAATGTTGTCAGTACTTAATGAAAATCATGACAGACTGCATGTTTCACTACTGAGAGAGCATAATTAGTCTACTAGATTTATAGTAGTGCAGTACATGAAATGTTGATTAAAAAGAAATCACTGTACTGTAATTTTTAAATGTGGCACTACTGGTTATTTTTTATCCGTTTCTTATCAAACTTATTAAAGGGGAATGCCACCAATTTTTCTATATTTCTGCATAATTCATGGGTCCAGATGGAACTAAAGTCAATTAAAGTGGTCTGATGTGAAGTTGCTCAATGTAGAAAAATTTACCAACTCAAATTTTTGCGGTGGTGGTAGGAACCATGCTTCTCTATAATATCAGCTCGAATACAGACATTTTTATATTTTATCCAAACCAGCAGTGAACCTACTTGTGTTTCAGTTTTTACATGTAATGTTTACAATGATAAGATAGTGAAAATTATGAAAGAAAATGTGTTTTTTTCTTCATAATGCCCTCTGCCATGAACAGATTAAAGTAAATGGGTTAACAATACTTTAAAGCCAAAACCTTTTTAAAAAAAAAACATAAAACAACATCTCGGGTACCAGGCAGCGTATTCATAACCATTTTGTGTAATAACTTTTTGTGAGGGAGCTTTAAGCGGCTTTAATCTGTACAGATGTCTGGTTCCCATCACCACCACCGTGAACGAAGCATTTCCCATGTTTACATCTTAACCATTTAAATATGTTCAGATTTTGACACATTGGTGTAGTTCCCCTTAGGGTCTCCTCTTACCTGACCAATCACTTTCAGTTTAATATACTCTCCGTCCTTCTTCTCTCCTCCGTCACCTGAAGGTTTGGTCTCCTGTTGGAGTAAAAACGGGCACAATTAGGACTAAAGTCTGTGATGTTAGTGAACGCGGTCCAGAGCTGAAGTCACTGTAAACATGCCTGAAGTCCGCCGTGCTAACTAGCTAGCTTTGCGCTAACGGACTGCATTAACAGCTAGCGGTCTTTGATAACATCTCAACATCTCAACTCGCTCACTTTAACAATGCTTTCCTTCTGCTGATAGCTGGCCAAGCTCAACTGTCTCCATCACAACAGAGCGAACAGCTGACCAACGGACACACTGACTGTAAACTTTGTTTTCTGGGCCCAATAACGTTACAGGTTAGCTTATTAGCTCAAATGCTAACCTATAGGGCTTTATACTGGAACGCGAAGCTAATTTGCTAAGCAGCCAAGTTAACCAGCGAGCTAACACGACCCGTTAAAACGTTAAAGTCTAAATTCACAGTCCCAATACAGGCAAACCGTCTGGTTAATATGGGAATAAAAAGATAAAAACAAGTGGCATAAAAGGCGAGTAGCTACCTATTCGCTTCAGCTAGCCTGAGTCTTAGTACAACAGTGAAAGCCCTGCTAGCTGGCGTTAGCTGGCGTTAGTTAAACGGGCCCTCGTATTTTCATATTTCAGCGCTGTTAGTGCGCGCCAGCTGTTCGCCTCCAGTCCTCACCGAAACACCCAAACGTGCTCTTAAGACTCACCGTGTCTGACATGGTACTCCACAACGTTCAGCCCTTTGCGAATATTATTTCTATTCACAAATGTAAGTGTGGCTGTGATATACAGGTTAGGCTTCCAGCTGCCTCTCGCACAGACTCACGGCAGCAGCGCTGACCTCACTGGAAGAAGGGGCGGGATAGATGATGACAAAATCCCGTAAAGAGTGCGTGGGGGGGGCTTCTTTCGCCAAAGAAATAGACCACATTACTACCAAATTATGATAGATGGACAGAAATATATCATTTTCTCTCACCTTTTATCTTTTTATTCATTTTTCTAAATCACACCAAAAATGTTTGCATTTTAGTTTTAGGTTATTTGTTTGTCCCCATTGATTGACCGAAAAGAGAGGGAGTGAGACACGAGCTAAGGAGCAAACAAGCTGTTAGTAGAGAAAACTCTGCTTATGTACGGTGTAACTGTGGCCTATAACCGCTGGAGAATAAAGCACCATGACTTGTGCAAAAGCTGTGTCCCTTAATAGCAGTGAACGCTACAGTTGGTGTCAGAAGTGGGATAACCCTGTAATAAATGAAGAACAGCAACCTAAAACTAACACGTGAGCATTTCTTGAGCACACTACAATACCTTTATAAAGTACTTTACTGTACTGATTATGTAATTATGTATTTCTGCTGTTAAAACAAAACCTTGTGTCATCTAAATGACAACTCTTCAAGAGAAGGAAAGACCGTAGATGACTTTTGATATATGTCAGTGTAAACATACTTTTCCAAGTCATTTTGGGCCATTTCTTTGGTCAGTTCTTTGTGACATTTACACAAAATGTAAAGGGCATCAAGCATTTTCAAATTATGTCAAAAATTGAGAAATTACAAAAATGGAAAAAGAGGTTTCCTTCTGACAACGGCGATGTGTATATTTGTGTAGTGGTTAAAATTCCATATAAAACAAACAGCATTTTAAGCATTTTAGGTTGGTCAAAATTGGAAACTGGCTAAAAAAAAAGGCAAAATGTTTTGTTACTGGGATAGGCACCAGCTCCCCTTGTGACTCAGAAGGAAAAGTGGCTTAGAAGAATGTAATGTCTGAGAGCATTTTCTCAATATTAATTAAAGGCTCTTGCAAATAACATGACACCCATATGTTTCATATCAAAGTGCTCCGTTATCTTCGTCGCTACTTTTCAAAACTGCTGCAGCAACCTCAGCAGCTGTAAACTTTTTGCACACCAGTTTTTGTGTCTCCAATGTGAAGTGAATAAGGATTGAAGGGTTTCTGACATGATGGTGTCTATAGTGATTTCCAGAGTGTCCACTGGTCAGTTTCACACAAAATGTAGGCCAACACATAAATCCACCAATTACACATGTTGAGAGGCAGAGCCCATGTATCTCAACCCCTCTTCATAGCCTCATAACTCCAGATGTGAGTCATGTACCATCTCACAATAAGATGGAATGGAAAGGCAAACTCTACAGATTCAGGAAAGTGTTTCTGTGCCTTATCACAAAGGTAGAGAAACATATATACAAACATCCAATTTGATGTGTGGGCAAGCTTGTGGACTTCATATAATGAGTCCAAATATGAATATTGCCATATTCAAGCTAACACTGCTGTGTACTGAGCTAACATCATATGCGTGGAGGTGGGCTCATTGGATGAGGCCCCTTGGATGCATGCTTTTAAATTTGAATTAAGTTGAGGTGCTGAGCTCACAAGTGGTACAAACTCACTCCAAAAAATAAATCCTTATGTGAACTTAATTCAGTAATGCCACACATTGCCATTCAATCAAATTTAGTAGAGTCAGTACACACAGTCTTTGTTACCTCAACATGAAGTTCAGTGTTGATGGAACAAAACTGAAACATTTCGGTGCCATTTATTTGGGTTTCATCGGAAATAATTCTCCTTGGATCAGTGGAAATTATTTCCACTCATTGAAATGTATCTCTATTCATTTTGTCCATTTAGATAAAACAATTACATAAAAAGACAATACAATTCACTTATATGAAGTCAACATATCAGTTTATAAGTCAAACAACTATGTTGGTTCATTATTTTAAGTGTGCCTACACTGTAAACAATGATATCTTGGTATCCGATAAGTGAAATAATATAGAAATGGAAACAAATTAGATAAGAGACAGAGAGAGTCACATATATATATATGTGTGTGCACATACAACCAACGTTACATGTTCTTCTGCACGTTGCATGCAATTACATATTTCCACCAGAGAGGGCTCCAAATCCCGAAACTGCATTATCTCATTGTGTCCTGCATAAGAGAAAGAGAAAGGGTCAGTTGAGATTTTATTGAGCAAGATGCATTATATTTCCAAAACTGGTAGGCCATGTAAAATGACAGAGCGGGGTCAGCGGATGCTGAGGTGCATAGCACGCAGAGGTCCTCAACTTTCTGCAGAGTCAATCACTACAGACCTCCAAACTTCATGTGGCCTACAGATTAGCTCAAGAACAGCGTAGAGAGCTTCATGGAATGGGTTTCCATGGTTGAGCAGTTGGATCCAAGCCTTACATCACCAAGCGCAATGCAAAGTGTGGAATGCAGTGGTGTAAAGCGCCGCCACTGGACTCTAGAGCAGTGGAGACCAATGTTTCTGGAGAGACAAATCACGCTGGCAATCCAATGGACGAGTCTGGATTTGGTGGTTGCCAGGAGAACGGTACTTATCTGACTGCAATGTAAGTGTAATTTTACACTGACTGCCAAGTGTAAAATTTGGTGGAGGGGGGATTATGGTGTTGCGTTGTTTTTTCTTAGATCCAGTGAGAGGAACTCTTAATGCTTCACCACCAAGAGATTTTGAACAATTTCATGTTCCCAACTTTGTGGGAACAGTTTGGGCACGGCCCCTTCCTGTTCCAACATGACTGCGCACCAGTGCACAAAGCAAGGCCCCTAAAGACATGGATGAGCGAGTTTGGTGTGGAAGAACTTGACTGGCCTGCACAGAGTCCTGACCTCAACCCGATAGAACACCTTTGGGATGAATTAGAGCAGAGACTGTGAGCCAGGCCTTCTTGTCCAATTCTTCTTCTTGTCTTGTGTCTGATTCCCATAGAATTCCCATAAACACACTCCTTACCCTTGTGGAAACCCTTCCCAGAAAAGCTGAAACTGTTATAGCTGCAAAGTGTGGGCCGACATCATATTAAACCCTATGGATTAAGAATGGAATCTCACTCAAGTTCATATGCGTGTGAAGGCAGACGAGTGAATACTTCTGGCAGTATAGTGTAAGGACTTGCAGTCATCTAAGCCCAACTCTTTGCATTCATAAAACAGATGTGGTATCGTTTTTTTTATTCCACAGAATAGACACATTCCAAGTCTATGGAATTATTATTAAGTGAAGTGATATGCAACAACTAAAGCAATTCATCTCAAAATAATGAGAAAAATAGCACAATAGTGATTTTGTATTTCAAAATAATAGTATGTCCAACTGATACTAAAACAGGTGCTAGAATTTATTTTTTTTTATTTCAAGTGGCAGTTCCACACTAGTCACTTACATCAAAATAAATAAAAATAAAATTTTACACAGGTGGCATCCTGTGTAAATAAAAAAATAATGCGTGGCCACGCCTTGTTAACGCGTGGGAACGAGATCCTAATGCACCCTTAGATTCTTAGTAAGGCGTGGGAACGAGATGGCTAAGTCGTGGCCACGACTTGGTAAGGCGTGGGAACGAGATCGCGGCTTACTAAGCCGTTTTTTTTATTTCTACAGGATGTCACCAGCGGGGCTCCGTAACTGTGTGTATTACACTAGTCCGCCTCTCGGAGCGACTGCGCATGCGCGAGTGGTCCGCCGTGTGCGCCGCGTGGTGAGAAGTTCGTGCGGGAAGCGGGAGCGAAGCTCTCACTTAGGGAGCGCGTTTAGTCCTTATAAACAGAGTCGACAAGCAGCTAAAGATGTTAGTATTGTTCGAGACCGCGGCTGGCTATGCTATCTTCAAGGTAAGTGTGCTCTAAATCGTTTACGCGGACGTTACGTTTCACAGGGTCTCTGTTGAGTAACTGGTTAGCTAACGGAGCTAGCCAGCAGGGCTAGGTCGGCCATAGGCGAACTGTGGTAAAGGACCAGTTGCCGCTCACGTTGTAACGTGAACCTGGTTAGATTTGTGGCGGTAGGAGTAACTGAGCTCATAACAGTAACGCTCCGTAACTAAGACGTGCTACTGATAAATCTCGCAGCTGAGGCTGAAGCTAACCTCACATGCGGGCCTGCTCTGAACCCACGTTGGGACATTTTGGCTAGGCTAACAGAAGTTAGCTGGTTTTACAATGTGGAGTGATTGTTACCGTAACTCTAGAGATAGACAGCCGTCTGCACTCCTTCACTGCATATGGTGTAGTTATATTATAGTATAAGCGCTCACGCTGCGAGTCCATGCTTGGCTAATTGAGCTTATATGAAGAAGCCCATGTGGCTTCAGTGGTGCTTATGTCCCCACATGTAGCAGGGGGCTGGCAGCGTGCACTGGAAGCAAGGTTTGGTTTGAAAAAAACCCGTACAAGTCACTGTTTTTCCTTAAAAACATCCCTTTCTCTGCAGGTCCTCGACGAGCAGAAGCTCCAACAGGTGGACAGCCTGTGGAAGGAGTTTGAAACGCCAGACAAAGCCAACAAAATGTGAGTTGCATGTGCTTGATCAAGAATAAATGTGTTGAACTTAAAACTGACCTTGGGATGAATCTACGTTGTGCTTCTTTAGGCTAAAACCGTTTGTTCACATTACTGCAATCATCATATTGTAATCGTTGATTCACTGAACATGGTCTTATATAAAAGTTCTTCATTTTTTTGGAAACCTTTTCTTACAGAGTGAAGTTGAAACACTTTGAAAAGTTTCAGGACACAACTGAAGCTCTGGCAGGTGCAGTAAAAATGTTCATACACAGTTGCCTATATTAATAAGAAATGTCTGGAAATCCAGATGTCTTAGTGCTGTTGTCAGTGATGTATCTGTTTGTCTGAATGTAGTATGACGTCACTAAGCAGTAATTCGTCACTACCACTGAGACAACAGCTGTTCAGGACAGCGCATCAGTTATATCATTAAACTTTATCATTATCAAGGATCTGTTGTGCTCATTTTTGTAGTATGTTGGTCTCCTTGTGCTCTTTTTGTAAAATACCTTTAAAGCTGTTGTGGCTTTTCTTTACCTTTCCTGCAGCGGCCACTGCTTTGGTGGAGGGGAAGCTCGGGAAGAGTCTCAAAAAAGTCTTAAAGAAAGTGGTGGCCAAAGACGCTCATGAGCAGCTGGCAATAACAGATGCTAAACTGGGAGGGGTCATCAAAGTAAGTGCTCTTCAGATGTTTTTCTTTTCAATAGATATGACAAGGCTGAAAATAGCTACACTGCCACTTAAAAGTTTAGATTGCTTAGATTATTTCTTTGTCATTTTGTATACAATAGTAAAATATACATCTGAGATTATAGTGCTCTAAATGAGACATTAAAAGATGTTTTTACTTTGATGTTATAAGAAATTTTTTGTTGGGCACATTTTTTTAAGCAGAAATAGAAAATTGTGTACTAAATATGCACAAAATACCAGATTTAGGTTCTCTGGAGAAGATCAGCAGATATACAGTTTGACCATGGGTGTTTGCGTACAACTGTGTGCTGTACAGCTGTGTTTTTTTTTTTTTTGTTTGTTTTTTTTTTTTTTTACTTTCCCCCCTTACATTCCCACTAATTCTTTAAAACATGTGGATATGAACAGTACTAGCACATTGGGATCAGTTTATCTGTAACAGTATTAGTTTTATAGTTTTGGAAACATTGTTTGCAAACATTTGAGCACGTCCTCACTTAGTCTTGTTGGGCCGCTCACTTTTTGGCCACAAAAGAAGCTTTTTTTTTTTTTTTTTTTTTTTTTTTTTTTTTTTTTTTTTAAACAAATCAATAAATTCAGCCTGTGAAAAGTATGGCCTACTTTTGCATGCACCAACAGCTTTTGGCTGTGTGTGTGACTGCCTGTGGTTGATTCTGATTCATATGTATTTAATAAGAGCAGCCACTAATCTGTGTTTTTACACACGCATGTATCTTCCTTAATTTATCTATGTTTTATGCTAGTTATCTGTATGTATCTGTTTCCTTTATGCAACCTTGAACTGAAACATAAAGGGGAGAGGAAACCTTCTCTTTATGTGCAGTCTGTGTCTAAACATTGTCTCTCTGTTGCCCCCTCCAGGAAAAGCTGAACCTGAGCTGTGTACACAGCCCTGCAGTGGCTGAGCTCATGAGGGGCATCAGGTATCAGATGGAGGGTCTTATCACCGGCCTTCCTCCCAGAGAGATCAGTGCCATGTCACTTGGTCTTGCACACAGGTAGGAATAACATACATATTTGGATGCAGGCTTGAATACTTAAATGATCTGCTGTCAATGATTGATTGTGCATTGCTGACTGTTCTGAGGATATTAATCACCTTTCGTCACTACCACTGAGACAGTAATCAGACCAATAACTGATGCTTTCTTGCTAGCGCTGGTGCATATATTTATATGTATACCTCCTCTGCATTCTAGCCTCTCTCGGTACAAGTTGAAGTTCAGCCCAGATAAGGTGGACACCATGATTGTTCAAGCTATATGTGAGTCCCTCTTTCTTCTAAGTGTGTAATCAGGCTTCATTGTGCAAATTATTGAATGTGATTTTTGACGAGCACTGACGATAATGACTTGGAGTCAACACCCTGAAAACTGTGAAGGTCTGTCACTACCTCATCTGAGCTCATGAAATTGTGTTTTAAAATTATGTACTTTTCTTGAAAATAATGACAATGACAGTCATCTTTTGAATCTTTTTCTGACCTGTCTTTAGCTCTCCTCGATGACCTGGATAAAGAGCTGAATAATTACATCATGCGCTGTCGTGAGTGGTATGGCTGGCACTTTCCTGAACTAGGCAAGATCATCACAGACAACCTGGCGTATTGCAAGAGTGTCCGCAAGATTGGTGGGTACTTGGGCCATATAATGCTTTGTACCATGATTTCTAAGCATGTGTTTGCATTAGAGCTCAAAAGAAGCGTGAATCGGAGATCATAGCACATTTTTCTCCATACCATGAGGAAACTTGATATCGGGGAGGGTCTTTGAGTTAACTGATCATTTTCTTAATGATGGGTGGTGTTGTAAGAGGGGAAAGTTGAAGGATATCAATGGTTAATCTTAATTTTTCTCACCTGCTGGTGTTTGATGAACTAATTAAATGGATGTTTCCAAGGTGGCCATTTCAGACAGAATATGGGGATATCAAGAATGGTCTTTTAAGTAGTGTAATACTATTTACTTAAAGGGCATTCTGGCCCAAAACTACAGTTTGTTTTGTAGTATATTATTCCTCAACCTAATTGCTTCATTGTTTACACTACAAATGAATGTGTATTTGCGTAGTCTTTGCAATATCAGCCACTTCTGACTGATTTGTAGGTTAATGAATTTAACTAAGCTACAGTTAGTGTAATCTTTTAGTCTAGTAGGAAAAATGCAACATGTGACCTGTGTTTAGGGTGGGGGGTATAAGATGCGTTTCAGCTATTCTTGCTTTTATAAAACTGATTCTTTAGACTCTCATGCAGAACTTGAACCTTTGTCATTTTTTTAAAAAACATTCTTTCTGTGGCTTATTGTTTATGGTGTGTAGGTGACCGCACAAACGTGGTGAACACTGACCTGTCTGAGGTGGTGCCAGAGGAGATTGAGGCAGAGGTCAAACTGGCTGCGGAGATCTCCATGGGAACAGAAGTTTCCGAGGAGGACATCCACAACATCATGCACCTATGTGACCAGGTGTGTGAACCTGTATGCTTTGAACACACCTTGCTTGTAACTGTAGGAGTCCAGTGCAGGGTAAATGACTTGGCTGTTCCTACTGCGTTAACTGGTTACATTTGTTTGTGTAAATTTCTGTAGGTGATCGAAATCTCAGAGTATCGCTCTCAGCTGTATGATTACTTGAAAAACCGCATGATGGCCATCGCACCAAATCTCACAGTTATGGTGGGAGAGCTGGTGGGAGCCCGCCTCATCTCTCATGCTGGTGAGTTACAATTGGTACGCAGTTATACAGATCAGTGTATTTTTGACAAACAGTTGGTTCCGTTTTAAAACCGCTTACAATGATGGCAGTAATGGCTCCTTATGTAAAGGGCAATTCCACACACTAGTCTGCCTAATTCATTTGTAGAAATCTACAGTTATCCAAAGGCCCAATCCCATTTCACCTTTCGCCCCTACCACTTAGCCCTTAGGCCTGTTTTGCATGTTCAGGTCTAGGGTTAGGGTGTTCCAGTTTTTGTTGATGGTATAGATCATGAATAGATTTTTAAAAACAAAATTATCTTAAAACGTTGACTTGGGTGTCCAGGTTTGTATTGTTTTTCCAATTCATGTAAAAACTTTTTTAGAGAATTTTTAGAGGCTTTAAGAGGCTGGTTTCTGTCACTACCATTTGAGAGCAATTCTAACTAGGCAAGTTTCTTTTGAGCAGTGCATTTCAAATCGGGCCATTCTGAATGACTCCAAATCGGAATGATAAGTGTATGCAGAAGACTTAAATCTGGGATTCCCAAAGTCCAAACAAAAACTAATAAAACATGATACATTACTAAATGTAGTAGAAGTCTCTAGATCAGTTAACAGCTTTAAGTTGATCTTTGTGTGAATTGTTTTTGCTCTCAATCAGGTTCACTGCTGAACTTGGCAAAGCACCCTGCATCCACAGTGCAGATTCTAGGGGCAGAGAAAGCTTTATTCAGAGCACTGAAGACCCGGAGGGACACACCAAAATACGGTTTGATCTACCACGCCTCCTTGGTGGGTCAGACCACAGCCAAAAACAAGGGCAAGATATCCAGAACGTTAGCAGCCAAGACAGCCTTGGCCATCCGCTATGATGCTCTGGGTGAAGACACGAATGCTGAGATGGGATTGGAGAACAGAGCCAAGCTAGAAGCTCGACTGCGGCAGCTGGAGGAGAAAGGAGTGAGTTGAAGGTCTCTTATTTCTGTAATGGTGTACGGTTTCGGTCATCTTGTGTCTCAAGCAGTGATGATAATGACAGCATGTCACATGTCCTGAAGACTCCATGTGGGTTTGTCACTACCTCATCTGAGCTTGTGAAGTACAATATGCAGTACTGATTTTGTGGTGTAGTGTTGAAGAGATTTTAGATGGAAATGTTTTTCTTGTGACCCATCACAATGTAAAAATTATTTACCCCCTTCCCTTTCAGATCAGACGCATTAGTGGATCAGGCAAAGCTCTGGCTAGAGCAGACAAGTATCAGCATAAGAGGTGGGTTTTATCTGTAGTAATTAAGATAAAGGAAGTCATTAGACTGCTTTGAAATGCACAGTTCTAAAGAAATACAGAATTGTTCAGAGCAATGGTGGAACAAGACATCAAACATTTTAACGTCTCTAAAAACAGCTACTATACTAAATGCTTAGGAATTTCCTGGTGCCCGAGACATTTTCTCAATAATGAAGATTTTGGCCAAAAGAGTGTGTGGAGTCCTTAGTTTTGGTTAATAATTAAAATGGCTACATTTATGCTGTAGACATGACTCGTTCCTAACACCACCACAGTGAAATCAGAGTCCAAGTTTCTCTGGAAAGGAGCATTTCACATCACACCACTTGGAATTTTCGACTTTGTTAAAATCTCAATGACTGAATTATGCAGTACTTTTTTCAAAAAGTTCCCCTTTAAATAAACTTGACTTCAATTGCTCCTTTCATTAGTGACGTCAAAGTGTACGATCCATCTGGCGACTCTACGCTCCCCTCTGTGTCCAAGAAGAGGAAGATAGAGGAAGTGGAGGAGGCGGAGGAAGAAGACAAGCCAGTGGAGGTTAAGGCCAAAAAAGTAAAGAGAGAAATTCCAGCAGAAGGTGAGACAAGACTAATGCACACTGTATTGTAATAAACAGGGTTAATGTGTCTCCAGCAGCCCTAAAATTTCCTGTGTAAATCTGTCTTTAATCCATGGTTATAACCCAGAACCTAAACCTGAATCTGACGCAGCAACGCGGTTAATTTCTCAGTTGAAAGTCCACATCAGCGCATAACTGTCACGCCCACTGTGAGTCAGATTTGTTGAGACATGCCAATCTATGCAAATTAGATAATTTGAGTACCTCCACCCTATCGCAGAAACTGAAGAGGCTGCCGAGGCAGAAACAGAGACGCCCAAGAAGAAAAAGAAAAAGAAGGTGAAACATGTGGAGGGGCCCATGGTAGAGGAAGAAGAGGTGATGGTCAGTCTAGTAGAAGAGGTGAGGACTCTGATAAATGCAGTATGTGTAGCCACTTCTGTAGTGGAACCTTGATTTGTGGTGTATATAAGAACATTTTGCAACAAAAATAATGGAAAAGAACAATAAATAGGATCTTAAGTGCTTTATGTAATTGTTACTACATTTACAGACCACAGAGAAGGAGGGAAAGAAGAAGAAAAAGAAGGAAAAGAAACGTGAGGCTGAGGAAGAGGAACCAGAGACAGTAGTCAGTCCTACAGAAGAGGTGAGTTTTGGGTGTTGGTATAATTTTATTTAGGTATTTTAGTTTAACACAACTTCTTGATACATGTTGACAAATGTATCTGAAGTTCATCAATCGGCAAGACTTCAATGCTGTATGCACTAATGGTATATAGGATAGTAATTGTGGTCCAGTACTATCATCTTAAACATTTATAACATTTACAGATGTGCGTCAGAATTGCTGTAAATCAGTTGCCTGCAAAGCTTATTTATTGGAGACGGTACCGATCCGATACTAGGAATCAATTTTAAGCAGATGTCAACAGAAAATACTGCATCAGACACTGCAGCAAAAACATTGAAAGAATACATCCGAATCCTGTAACTCATCTGAGTTAAATAAAAATATTTGCAATATGCAAAATTTAGCAGGCTTTAAAGAAAACAGTGACATTCAGAGTTTTAATTTTGTAAAATAATTATTTATTATTATTATACCATAATATTAACATTGTTGGCTTACGTTTTGGTGAGGGACATGCTGCCTCTTCTGTATTTGTGCTCAACTTTTTTTTTTTTTTCTCTCTTCCATCTTAGACAACAGAGAAGAAGAAGAAGAAAAAGAAAAAAGCTAAAGTGGAGGAGGGAGAATAAACAGAGGACAGCCACCTGTTTTTGCTCAATATTTTTGTTGTATACGAACTCTTCTACGTCTTGTTTTTGGATGTCATGTGATTGCCACATGACTGCCTGGACTGTTTCACACCGACCAACTGCAAAGGACTGGTATTTTTTTAAGCAAGAGACGATTTCATAATTTTTAACTATGAGAATTCCTTCTTTTCATAGCTCAGTTTAAAAAGAGAAGTAATTTGATGTCTCACTCCTTTGTAGAGCCGTTAGCACCTCTGATACATACTGAAAGCTATGCAGGGCTGTTCAGTTTGTGTACTGTAATTACTTTGGTTTGAAGAGAATGCAGATGAAAGGGTTTAATTTCATTGTCATGAAACGGCTGAAGTTGAGTGAGAGAAAGACGTCCACTGTTGGATTCAATCATTAAATGTGTATTTCTTTTGTCTTAAGCTCATTGCGGTTTTTTTTTATTAAATTTTTTTTTTATTATATTGATTTTGAGTAGATCGTGCACTTCAAGCCTGTGCAGGCCTAGCAATGCATTCAGTGACATGGAAGTATTTGACTCTCACTCTCCAGGATTTTGTTAAACCTGGTTAAAAAGTCCACTGCCTTCTCTCCTAAACATCTCCATACCTCCACAGGTATGTCATCTGGACCATCAGCCTTTCCATTCTTCATCCTTTTTAAAGCTGCCCTCACTTCCACCTTACTAATTCTCTGCGCTTCCTGATCCACTATCTCTCCCCCCATTGTCCTCTTCTCTCTCTCGTTTTCCTCATTCATTAGTTCTTCAAAGTACTCCTTCCATCTACTCATCACTCTCTGTTCACTCACTAGTACATTTCCCTCTCTATCCTTTATCAGCCTAACCTGCTGTACATCCTTTCCAGCTCTATCTCTCTGTTTAGCCAAACGATACAAGTCCTTTACTCCTTCTTTACTGTCCAGCCTCTCATACAGCTCATCATAGGCCTGAGCCTTTGCCACCATTATTTTCGCTATGCGACTAGCCTCACAGCACTCCTGCCTACTTCCTTCATCTCTCTGGTTATCCCACTTTTTCTTAGCTGCCTTCTTCTGAATACTCTCCGGGACTTCCTCATTCCACCACCAACTTTCCTTGTCTTCTAATGAAAGTGTGTGTGCTCCGTCGCTCTCACACACACACACACAAAAACACATTTATTTATATATATTACACATACATGCACTTTCATTAGTTTATAATGTTTTGGACAGTGAGGCTTTAATCTTTTCAGATTTAATGGTACAAATTATCTGCTGTTTTACGATGTCAAAAGGTGCTGTTAATCTTTGGACAAGGTTGTCACAACCTCATTGTTCTCTTACTTACTGTGCCATTACGTTATCAAAATGTTGTCAGATAACATTGTCAAAACTTTCTGAAGAATGACATTTTAATGTGACTATCTTGTGGGCACCAAAACAATAGTATGTCATGACGTGTTTGCTGGGCAACATCACAAACAAATGAACCTCCGGAGTTGGCAATGTTTACAACTCAAATATAGCCTATAGGTTTCTCTACAGTGATGTTTCACATTAAGCCTCTGTTATATTTGTCCATGTTTAATATTCAACTGTGCAAAATCATAGACTAAAAATCCAGAATAAACAGTTCTACTGAAGGTAGCTATAATTTTCTGGACTGTTCTCTTGATATCACAACTTATTTGTCTTGTGATCTTAAGACAATAAGTCATGGTCTCCAGATAACGGTTCAGAAAATTATCTTTACCTCATTGCCTCTCAGGGCTGCCGTACGATAGTCTGCTTCCAGTTCCGTGGTGACGAGCAGTGTTGAAAATGCATCAGCTGCTTGGGCCACCTCTGAAATGGAATCATCATCATACCTCCTCTGTGTGTGAGTGGTACTGAGAGCTACATTCCTCACCGGTTGCTCCTCAGACTCCTCCACTCTTGCTTCAGTTAGCGCAGACTAGCTCAGGGAGCGTGGCCAAAGCACAGCATAAATTCAGCGAGCCATCAGCATGTGCTGGTCCTAATGAGCTGGAGATAGAGCAGCTATTTTCATCCCCTACCAGTCACCAGAGCAGCTAATAAAACGGGTATTCGCTTGGCTTCAAAGCTCATTCTGAATCAAAGCCTTTAGAGAAGTCTAACAGCGTTAATGCTATTGAAGTCAGTGTATGACAGGCCTATACAGTGACAATATGCAACCTTACTTGGAAAGTAATTGAAGTTAATAGCAGTAGGTGTTTTAAGCTTGAGAGGTGATTGGATATTGTAATATTCACATGTGTAGATCAATGATGATATATTCAACTTATGATCTTGACCTTTAAGTGATACTTATTAGTCCCATGATGGGGAAATTTCACCTCCGTATTTAACCCATCCATGAAGTGAAATAGGGGGTAGTGCGCACACTTGCCCGGAGCGGTGGGCAGCTCTATCCACGGCGCCCGGGGAGCAGCTGGGGGTTAGGTGTCTTGTTCAAGGACACCTCAGTCATTACGTCAACAAATTTACATACATATGTTTTCTCACCTGGCGTTTTTAATATAACTTTTAAAGTGAATATATCATGGAGAACTTTTAACAAACACTTAGTATTTTCTATCCGCACAATGTTGAATTCTCAAAATGTACCACTCACATCTCATAGTTCATACAGTCCATGCTAGGGGTCAGCAACCCAAATGTTAAGAAGAGCCATTTTGTCCTTTCAATAAAAATCAAACCACCTTGAGAGCCACATTTTGTGTCCATTTTACCCTCTTCACTGTAAATATGTCTCAGTATGTGCTAAAATACTAGTGTAAATTTACTCTCCTCTGCTTTAAGCTTTAGCTCAGCCATAGCCGGTTTTCTAACATCTCTAGCTGGAATCTTTTCCACAAAAGTGGAACAGTTTCTTGTAAAATGTCTCTCAAAGTTCGACTTTTTACGAGGCTGAAGTCGCTTCTTATTCGCCGGCTTGTTCAGTTTTTTCCATTCCACGTTAAATGGTGCCTGAGGTACAAGAAGGTAACTGCTGCACCATTTAAGGTGGAACAGGAAAGTTCAAACAAGCAGCTGGCGAGAGATTTGTTTACATACAAATCTAATTCTGCTGTGGAGCCACAACAGGGCAGTAAAAGAGCCGCATGTTGCGACCCCTGATATATGGAATCTATGCTGCAAAATCTGCCTGTTTTGAATTTGTTGTTTTGTCAGGACATCAAAATCACATGTACACATATCCTCATATTAAACCCTCCACCCATTTATGTTAAAGATAACAGGGGCAGTCGTGGGCTGGAGGTTAGGGAACTGACCCAGTGACCAGAAGGTTGCCGGTTTGATCCTCTCGGCTGACAGTCCATGAGAGCAAAGCACCTAACCCCCACTTGCTCCCGGGGTGCTGCTCTAGGCAAGTGTGCTCACTGCCCCCTAGTGTGTGTGTTGACTAGTATGCATGTATGTGGGTGTTTCACTGCACGGATGGGTTAAATGAGGATGTCTAGTTCCACGGTATGCAAAACACAGTTGGCTGATGGAATTCTGATGGAATTCAGTTCAGCTGAGGAGTGTTTCAGTCTGGACTGCTTTTTGAATGAGGCACAATTCAGAGGTTATTTCAGTTTTAAAGGTCCTGTGAAAATGCATTACATTTTTTGTGATACATAAAACCATGAAATTTCACAAGGACTACAAATGTCTTTTACAAGCTTCATGTCTTAAACCAGCAGGCATGAAAAGTTTGTGTGAATCCCTGTTAGCTTAGCGATACATCTTAACGTTGCTACAATCTTATAGGGCAGCTAGCAGAAATTAGCATTACTATAAAGGCGTTTTCCATACAGGTTTTTGACCAAGTTTTCACATTTATGGCCCAAACTGAAGGCTATGCTCTAATAGTCTCCGTCTGCCGCTGAACATTAGTTCTATGACCGGCCAGAGATTAATGAAACTATTTGTATTTAGACTAATGCAAAGTGCCAAATCTGTCTGCAATTACCAGATTCCCACTATTACCATGATTCCCACAAAGTTTTTCCTTAGTGTAGGTGTACAAAAGTATTAAGACTGGTATCAGAATACTAGCTTTGTGCTATCAGATTGAAGAGAAGGTCAGTGGTATCGCCCATTGCTAGTATGTAGCGCTACGGTAGCAGTAATGTCTGTGCAGTTGCTCCTTGGAATCTAGGCTGTAAATGCAGTAAACGCTTAATGAACCTAATCAGTTTAACAGAACACAGTGTTCATACTTACAAACTGATGGGTAAACACCACAACAGTGACCATCTGTACCTCCTCAGTCATGTACATAATAAGGCTACAAACAATTTAATTAAGTTCCCTACATTTGATTTACAGAAGAATCGCAGTGCTCTTGGACGAGCAGCACAAATATAACCCTAATTGGTGAGAACATTGAGTGAGGGTGCTGATGGATCTCGCTGCTTGGAACCAACATTTGCCCTCGTTCTCTTGGTCTGTAACCCCTGCCTTAGTGGAGTGATTCTTTTCGGTCCACTTCGGCTATTAATATGAGCGAGAAGGCTTTTATCGGGCAGCTGAGCAGATTTATAGAGTTAGCCTTGACCACTGTACCATTCCTAATGGACCAGAGCCCATGTTGTGCAAGAGAAAAAGACCTGAGGCTTTGGATGAGAGTATTCGAGGATGCTTATCTCCAGTAATGTCACAAGCAAGCGTGCAGAGAGTGCAGGGATTATGGATTTAGCTGAATGCAGAGTTTGTTTTGTGTTTGGTACTTGTTTAAAAAAAAAAGGCTGGAATTGTCTTGGCACCAAACACATTTTTGAAGGAGTAGCCTAAATGTGCTTATATCTTGAAAAATGGTCATGTAAAAATGAATTACAGCTATTTTGATATGTAAATCCAGACATTCGTCAGAGGGAAAAAAAAAAAAAACACAAAAATGTATTTGAAACTGTAATGGAACTCAATCTGTGCCTGATGCTGTAAAAATTTTAAAAATGTAGCACATGAATGTGTATAATAGAAACATGCAAACACAGGCATATTACAGTTAAAGCCTGTGGTGATAGACCATTAGGCCTAATATCGAGCCATCTTAATTATTGAACATCTGCACTTTTTTGAGGAGCACAACAGGTTGAAGAATAAACTCAGACTTTGATGTCAGCTTACTTAGGATTAATGTGCACAATGTGCTGTATTATTACCATTATTAGCTAAATGGAGCTGTCTTTGGGTTTTGATAAAAGTGCTGGATTGCACTGACACCAAGAACCTTATCCCTTTTCTGCATTATGAAACAGGTGGGGGGGGGGGGGGGGGGGTGGGGGGGGGTGTTGGAGGAGATCCTGCATTTGTCTTATTGAAAATGATAAAACAGTTGAATGAAAGATATTTCATGGGGTATGGTTTGATTGTTGCCTTTTGGCAACAATGTGCAACAATGGAACTGCAATCCATAACGCATGCATTGAAATCCGTAATGCATCCAGGCATGAAATCATGGGCATAGTGGCCATGTATGTATAAATCTTAAAAATAGAGAAAATCATGAAAATCATTATAAACATATGAAGAATATAAATAAACGCTTGAAGGACATTGCAGGGTCTAATAGGAGTGTATCTCTGGCTGCATTGTAGATTGTGGCTTCATTATGGCATGCCGTTGCCATGTGGCAACATATATAATTGATCTATTTCTATCAAACTGATAGCATATAAACTGGTTTCATTAATGAAAAGGAAACAGTAATTACCCCTAAAACATGTTTCAGTTTATCTTATAAATGTTGAATTATAAACACACTTTAAGAGGGCAGGATTTGCTATGTGATGTGTTTAAAAAAAGGAGTCCGTACCAGATTAGAAAAAAATGCTATACCAATTTACAAACAAAGCTTTTATTTTCTCAAAGGAAAAGAAAAAAGTCAACTTTGATGTCGTAGTTGGTATTGTAGTGCAAAGAAATCAAAGAGAATTCTTGTTGCCTTATGGCAACACCATGCAGCAAAGGGCTACGCAGACTCTGCGTATGGGTAGCCTAAAACCTGCTTGTAGCTTAAGTAATAAAATCGCAACATTTTTGAATTATTACTGAGGATTTGCTTCACTAATACCCATAGACTAAGTGAAGTGAGTTGTTGTGGAATTAATGTGAGATCCTGCTGTGGTGGACATGATTAAGCGGACGTGGAGGGTCCTCCTCTCGTGTGTGGTTGCCAAGTGTTCCCCATAACAATCCTCCCCTTCTACTAATCAAGACCTTGATTCACTCCCATTTAGTACAAGACACTCAAATTAAACCCAAACTTCCCCGAGTGAAGATGAGGCCTGCGCTGCTGAAATGAGATCTAATCGGAAAGAATTTGCACATTATGTTGGTCAGATTCATCCTGTTTACTTAGGCCTCACACACCAAGATAGGGAAAGAGTGTATGGTAGCGTACAGGACTGTGCAAAAGTCAGAAACCTTTTCCTTTATTTAATTTCCAGTTTATAGTAGATTAAGAATAATTTATTCATTTTTCAGTGTAAAAAGGCAGGAAAGATATTTAACAGTAAATGAAACAAAAGCCCCCAACACTATGTAGAATATTAAACCTGCCAGTGTCTAATTTATCCTCTCCAATTATGAAAAGATACAGAGAAAATTGGACTCCAAACAAATATGCGAGATCTGGTGGGCCATAAAAACTGTCATTATCAGATAAAGAGCACTTAAAGCTTTCATCTCTGAGGGAGAGGACGACTTCCACTGTGAGAAGATGACTCAGTGCTATGAGTCTGAAAGGATGTGTAGCTGTCAAGAAGCCCTCACTGAGAAAAGGACACAGAGAAAAGACGAACATTTTGCACTAGAACATGAAAACTGGACGTCAGATCACCAAATCTGAGATCTTGAGTGATGTTTTATGGAGAGGTGAGTCTAAGTCCCAATCCCATTTCTTCTTCTTACCCCTACTCCTTGTTTTCAAGTTACCCTAACCCATTGGAACTAGCACTGCTCTGTAGGCCACCCAGCCCGTCTGCAGTGACAGCAGAGGAGGGTGAAGTTCAGCCCCTCACTGCTAGACTTTAGACGGGGTTTAAGACAACTATTTACTATTCTTTGGTGATACGAAGCTGAAGTCAGCTATTCACCAGCTTCCACCTTAAGTAGTGCAGCAGTTACATTCTGGCTCTTCAGACGTCAACACAGCTGGACTATTTAAGGTGGAACTGGAAAGTTAGCTTGCTAGCTACCGAAACATTAGCATGCTATTAGCGATTTGTTATGCTTGTTATGAAGAAAACGACTATAGTATACTGAAACAACATTAAACTAAAGACAATACAATGGTTATCGCAATTTAGCGGAGAAAATACTTATATTTTGTGGTTTCTTTGGTCATTGTGCGGCCATTTTGCCGGTTTTTCTGTTTAAAACTGGTGTGAGCCTCTGAAAAACCTCTGCTTGGAGGGCCATGTAGCCCTAAGACTTCATCCTACCCCTCTATCTCAACAATGACTGGGACACCATAACCGTAGACGCGAACCTGCAAAACAGAGGGCTAAGGGCCAAGTGGTAGGGGCGAGGGGTGAAATGGGATTGGGCCTAAATCTGCCATAGGGATTATTTACTACTGTAAGAAGCAGAAAATACAACCAACTTCTAAGACTGAACTTTGGAGGTGTGAAAAAATAGATGAAATGTAGAAAAGCCCGTCTCCTTAAACGAATGGAAGCTGTACTAAAAGGCAAAGAGTGAACTCTGAACACTGAAAACAATTTGTGTTATATTTTGTTGTTGATGCTTCCGTATAATTTTCCGCTGCGTGGTTTCTGCTTTTTTTCCAGGTCCGTTTTGACGGCTAACTAAGTCAAGGAAAGAGTGGTCTCTGACTTTTGCACAGAATGGTATATACAAAAAAATATGTTTAAAATATTTTTTCATATTTCATACATATGCATCATCATAGAGACAAGTGTCACGCATTTAAGTTTAAGCCTTTAGATAAAAAAGATCTTTAAGATTAGGAAAAACACTTTCAGTCAGCTGTGGCCAAAGTACGGTAGCTGCAGTCACACTAAATAGATGATGTTATTAGCATGTAAATCCGTTTGTCAGTCAACCTTTTCAGAGGCTTTTCCTCACTCTCACATGCAGTTACGGTCAGCCTGGGCTTGATCTGACCTGAGCCGTCTGCGAGCTTCAGTCTGCTTTGACCTCAGCTGCACTCCCGGGTGTCTCATCTTGGTTAGCGGACGCTCCAGTCAGTCGCTCTCCGATGCTCCCACAGTAGAGCAGAGAGCGCATAGGCCACTTCTGAAAAGGGAAATACATCTCAACCCAAAATTTATTCTCACAGCACTGGCCAGCATCAAACACACTGCTACACTCATTTACAGCCAACACATGTTTGGAGTCTGAAGTTCATAGATGACATAATGTTAAAGATGAATTCCACTGTTTTTCTGAAACAAATCATTAAACAAAAATCTTTTGCCTTTGATTTCTTGAAATGTTGAAAATTTGTGTGTAAATTTGCAAATAGCCTTTTACAGAAAGGAGAGTCAGTATTTTTCGCTCAGCGTTAGCGGCTTCAGACAGCTGAAAAACAGTGCTGAGCTAGTTTGTGTTTAATGGGAGACCAAAAATCTTTATAGGATTTAAATCTGGACTCTGACCAGCCAAAACCATCGGTGAACCCATCATATTTAGGTATGGCCCTTTTTTTTTGCCATTCCCGGTGGTTTGACATAAATAGCTCCACGGTAGAGAGACAGAGAATTGTTCGCAGTGGTGGTGATAGGAACCAGACATCTTAAAAGTTTAATACCTCTAAAAGCTCCCTCACAGAAAGTTACTATTCAGAATAATTTATGAATGCACTGCCTGATGCCTGAGACGCTGTTTTATAATAATGTACAAATAATTATACAAAAAATAGTCCACAAAATACTTTTTGTCCAGTTTTTTTGTCCAGATTTATCACTATTTTTGCATACTAAACACATAATAATACAAGTTAAGTTGACTGATCATTTTAGATAGGAGTAATAATGATAATAATAATTTTTGGAATAGTTTATTTTTAAAAGTTAGGTAGGAAAAAGGTACTTAACTGATATCTAGACCCACATGCTGTGGTCCTACATCTAGGTAAGATAAACACCTTTACCATTTAAAGTGAAACACCTCTGACCTTTTTTTGGCCTAAACAATAGATTTTTAGTGCAGCCAGGCTGTCCAGGAAATATGCAAAATTTTGAAAAATTGGTGGAGTTCCCCTTTAAACATTTGGTGTCTAAAGTTTATAGATCAAATACTATAAAAGTGGGCAAAAGTACATCTCACTGGTCTTTGTAAGCTATATTTCATATTGAGGCTCATTTATTTCTAAATTATTCTGCACAATAGAGTGACAGGCTGGGTTAACACTGAATATCTGACCTTCACAGGGTGCAGGTAGCCTTCCGCTCTCTGCAGCACTGGATGATCACACAGTCTTCCCCCCTGGTCCAGAGTCTCGGTCAGGTGGGCGATGTAATTGGTGGCCAGGACTAGCACGTCCAGTTTGGAGAGCTTTGTGTCTGGAGGAACGGACGGCAGAGCGGCTTGGAGGCTCTGAAAGGCCTGGCGAAGGTTCCGGACCCGACTCCTCTCCCTGGCTGCGTTTTCGGGGGAATTCTGCGCCTTTAGTGACCTGGTTTGTAGTCCAGGTCCAGATTTAGCCTGAGAAATCAGCAGAAAGGAGGATGATGTTATGTGTGTTTCAGAAGACATGTGAGTTTAACATGTGAGTCCTGCTCAGTGAATTTTATTCAGCAATATAATAATATAATAAATGTCATGTTACCATTTACTTTACTTGAATCCAACTGCGTAGTATTGACACAACATGTCAATAGGTTTCAAGTGCAGTGTTACATATTTACATATTCAAAAGGTTCTATTGCTGTGTTTTGAACAGTCACATGCAAAAGTTTGGGCACCCCTGGTCAGATATCATGTTTTGTTAAGTTTATTAGTAAAAATAAACACCAGGTGAAGAGCTTAAAGAACTTCCACGTAACACGTAGTTTTTCCTAGAATTGATTTCCAAGTAAAAAAAACAAACAAAACCATATACAGTTTTGTGCTAGAGTTTGGGCACCCCTGGTCAAATGGCTTTTTTTTATTTAATAAGTGAAAAATACTACATCCCCTACAATGAACTCCCTGCTGCATATGTGATACACAATCACTGTTTATTTGCTGAATTTAAACATACTAGAAAAAATGCAAAACATAAAATGTGGCCTGTGCAAAAGTTATGGCACATTTTGTATTTGATGTTTTATTTTTTTACCAAACATGTTAAACTTCACAAATAAATAGAACCTGTGCACTAAAATTTGCAGAAAAATATCATATTTAGGTTTGTTCCATGTAGAAAATGTGTTAACGTTTCTCTTAGAAAATCAACAAAACATGAAATTAGGTTGTTCAAACTTTTGCGTACGGCAGTATTAAAGAGTTTTTAAAGAGTGTAGTGTGCACCCCATTGCCTTTACTAAGCAACCATTGAAGAACCAGTTTAGGGTGTAGTTCCTTTAAAAATGAGTGTGGTCTTTTACACTTCTTTAGGACTTGAATCAGCTCTGGTCATATGTGAGCAAATGACTGTTTGTGCAGTTGTACCATACCAGTAAATTAAACAACAACAACAACAACAACTAAAAATTGCACTCTTAAAAGTAAATGTGCCAATGGAGTGACACCACTGAAGAACAACTTAATTCTCTCAAGAACCTTTTAGCAGATAAACAAGACGTGTGCGTGAGAAGAACCTTATAAAGGTTAAAGAGCCTCCACATAATGTAAAGGTCCCTCACCAACCATAGGTTTTTCCTAGAAATGTATATCCAAGCCAAGAACTATATACAGCTGTATGCAAAGTTTCTGCCATCCCTGGTCAAATTATATGTTTTGTTGATTTTCTAAAATGAATTGAAACAGAGAACACATTCCTGCACATTTGTTTGTTTGCTGAATTGAACATTTTATAGGAAATCTAAAACAGAATAACAGAAAAATTCCATATTTAAGTTTGTTAGGTAAAGGAGGTGTTCATTTATTTTTGACTTAGAGAATCAACAAAATATCATTTTTTGACCAGGGGTGCACACGACTGTAGAAGCGGTCTCTGTCGTTCTTTTTGAGTACCTGTTTGCTGGTGCCTGTTGATTTTGTATACTCACCCACTTCTTTGGCTCTCGCCGCGCTCCCTGTCTCATGCATGGCTGCGTCCAGCGCAGAGTCTGAGCCAGACTTCTCCCTCCCATCTCTCTCTGCTCTTCAGACAGAGCCTCCTCCAGAACACTGTCCGCCATTCGGTATACTACCAGCAGCGAGTAGCCTCTCCGTGGCAGTGCCCGGGGGTATCGCGGATGAACTGCGTAGATGGGGGGCTTAGCTCTTCTTCTCTATGGAGCTCCAGCTCCCTCCCTTTGCCTTATCTAGTGAGGTAATGTGGGGATCTTCAAGCGGGTCTGTTATCTTCCCGCTCTGCCTCCCCCGGGTGCTTGCTGCCAAAGGGAGCAAATGCACAGGGGAGTTGCAGGGTGTCCCCGGGCAGGATAGCGGGATGGAGGGGGGCTTGGGAAAAGTAAAAGAGCCCCTCCGCAGCTGCAGGCCCATCCCAGACGCAGCCTTGGCCCCTGCTGGCCCGTGCGGACAAAGTGACCTAAACAATATGAACTGACAGCTCAGCTTCACGAAACGTCTTACAGTACTTTTTGTATTGTGCATCCTAATGCAACTGCTGATGCAAGATGCTTGCTGGACCTGTGACTCCCTACCTACAGTGGCCATTGATGGAGGCATGCTGTGGCTAGATTAATAAATACTGTCTAACTTATGACTGGAGATCTTCCTGCCTTCTCTATTCAGAGGTATAGAGGCCACAGATTCAAGGCGAGAGTGGTGGTCAGTTAAGCATGCAATGAGCCCACAGTCTGGCCATCTACAAGTGAGGACAAAAGGTTTCGCTCTAGTAGCTATAATATTTGACCAACTGAAAGAGATGGATCGTAGCTGGTTGCAGGACTCACTTGCAAAACCCCTGCTAATGGATGTTATTTGGAGATTTTTGAAAGAAAGCAGGAAAATGGAACAAAGTTCTTCTGTTCTTGCACAACAGGAACAGGCTTAGACATGAGCAGAGATCATGTTGGCCAAAATGTCTTCTCTGCCTTATCGCTAACATACAGAGTATCAGTAATGCTCCTAAGTGTATGATTTTGTGGATGTTATTGAAGAGGAATTACAATTTTTCTGCATAATTCAGTTATTGAGACTTCAGACGTCTTTACAGTGGTGGTGACAGGAACCAGGGGTTGCAACATCTGCAATGCAAATATAGCCATTTTATTTATGACTAAATCAACCAGTGAATCAGAATCAGAATCCTTTGTATTGTATATGTAATGTTGATTGTGGCAAAGTAAGTGATAAATATGAAAAATATATTTTCTTAGGGGACTATTTTGCCTTACACCACCCTGCATGTACCTCTCTGGCATAAAAAATATATTACAGGCCAAAATCTTATCTCAAATCTATCAGAAAACAATGTTTCAGGAATAAGGCAGCATTTTCATTCCATGCAACCATTCCATGTAATAACTTTCTTTGAAAGAGCTTTAGAAGCATCAAACTCTTCAGATGTCTGGTTCCTGTCAGCACCACTGTGAACAAGTCTCACTCTGTAAATTTTTCTAGAACAGAGCTATTCTCATGAAACCACCCTGAATTGCATTGTGTACTGTTAATACATCATCAGTGGTCACTGGGTATTTCAAATCTTTCAGCATCAGACAACCTCTCTCAGGACCTAGCCAGGGTTGATCAGAGTAGCACTTGCATGGTTTACCCCTCATGATCCACAGCCCTCTAGAGGCCTTTTTCAGTGCATCTGTGACGACCTTCCTCTTTGTTGTGCTGCTAATACTCGGCCTGATGAACTTCTACTGCCTGCTTTAGTGTCATGCACTGAGCCCTCCATCCCTGTCTGTGGCCTTCAAGAGCCACATATAAATATTTAGTATTTAGTATATATTTTGTTCTGCTCTCCTCCATTCAGTCCCTCCATGGGATAGTCAGCTCCAGGATGTCCTGTCCTGATTTTTCCCTTACCTTACCAGGGTAATATCTGACCTGAGGGGGGTTATTGCAGTCTGTTTGTTAAGCTGAGCTGTCCACTTTCAGTTTCTAGTCCTTTGCTGAGCCCAAGCGCCTTCACTGCTGCCTTTAATTGATAGAGAGGTATTTCCCCATATCTGATGAAGGAGATGGTTTGTGTTGCTGGATGGAAATGATTGCTTTGGCTGATACCTTTTCAGCTATCTCCTTCAGCACCTGGGGGTGACACCATTTACATTTATGGCATTTAGCTGACGCTCTTATCCAGAGTGACTTACAATTTGATCATTTTACACAAGTAGGCGAAGGTAGTGTTAGGAATCTTGCCCAAGGTCTCTTATTGGTATAATGTAGGGTGCTTACCCAGGTGGGGAATTGAACCCTAGCCTACAGCGTAGAAGGCAGAGGTGTTACACTACACTACACCAACCACACCAACACCAACAACAGCACCCTTCTCCCAGGGCTTTCATGCAGCAGCTGAGGATGAGCTCCACTGTTCCTTTCTATTGTCACAGCTGGCATGCTGGGGTTTCCACCTTGCCCCAACAGAGGAAGGTGGATGGACTAAGGGAGGATATCATATACGGACTAGATTAGGAGCTTAGAGGCCTGCTTAGCTCAATCTACATGACCAAGATTCAAGTGTTTTGTTGTCCTAAGCACAGAAAAACACAAAGTAACATGTCACAATGAAAGTCTTTTCTGCGCAATCTCCCAGACCCAGGGGTCCCTGTGTTTATAATCTGGGTGCTGGAGGTGTGGTTTCCAATGAATGGTTTCCTCCCTTCTCTATTCAATGAAGAAAATTCTCACATAGCCATCTTTGCTCTCTAGGTGTGTGGATGGCAGTACAGGTGGCATCTTCTGTGGTCTTATGTGCATCTTCTCATCCATTGCAGTCTTAACTGTTTAATCATGCATACCATTAGCCACTGGCTGTTTATTGATGCCAGCTTCTTGTGGGGTGCGTTGGGGAGAACCAGAAATCATGAACTTTAAAGGGTGAATTTATTTCCAGGGGAACATTACTATAACACATGCACCAGATCCTCTGAATTATGAGGTCATTAAGGCACCAATGTTGTTACATGCAAGGTGACACTGCTACGCACTGAATTCGAAAGCATAAGATTGGCAGCCTCACCAAATTACTCCACACAAACCAGCAGGTTTTGTCAACTGTGGCAGTTAAAAGGCTTCAGCAGTTTCAGGCTGCAGTTTGAGCAGCTGGCGCTGATACATAACAGTGTTAACGTTTTATAATAGACTTAATTTCATGGAATGTTAACTCAGTGTGTAGTGTGTTAGCGTACTTGCAGCATGCATGTAGCGTTATTTGTATTTTGACTGCTAAACAATCTACTGAGACTCAGAATTCCTAACATGGGCATGACGCCAACTTCTGTGCATCTTAACAGTTACGTAAGCCAACAAAATTAATCTGAGTTAGAAAAAATCCAAAGTAAAAAAAAAATTAAATTAAAAAAGAAAATCACATACAAATCCTTTGATTCTTTTCATTATATTTGTATATATCATTAAAAATATTATCTAAAATAAATATAAACATGTATAATATAACATAGTTATTCATTAGAATTTTTTTAAAACAATATTATTTCAAATTAATATATAAATAATATTTAATTATAATTGTTAACCTGATCAATGCATTAACATAATATATATATATATATATATATTAATATGAAAGAAACACAACAAATAACATTTATACATTGATGTTATTTTGTGTCGTTCTGTGTAGATTGTAGGCTAACAAAGTAAAGCAAACACTGCAACAACCCAAAGTGCTACATGTTAATCTTTGACTATATACCACTATTTCTCATTTTAGTAATGTGCTTAACATAAAAGTGAAACTTAAAAAAAGCTTAACTGGTCTTCTACTTGTTCTTCTTCTATTTTATTCTGATTTTTCCGGCGTTTCTTTGCCGCATAACTTATCCTGCAGTTTTCGAGATATCACTGTACTTCTGCTTGGCCTCAAGACACCGTTTCGCACACACTATCTCAGGGCAGGCCTCCAAGTACGAATTTACTGTTCTGACCCACACTCATCTGTTTGTCATTTTATTCCATCCCTTGTTTCTCCCATTCATTTTCGCCACCACTCAAACTCTATTACTTCTTTGCCCGAATGCATGTACTCATTCAGGGAAGGTCCCCAAGCTCGAATCCACAGTCATACTGACCTGCGCTCCTCTGTGTGTCACTTTTTCATCCCTCGCTTCTCCTATAGACAAGTAGTAACTGCTGCAAAACCTATTCTAACTATTCAGGAAATGCTCTTTTCTAGTTGTTATTATTATTGTTATTTTGCTGTTGTTGTCGTCATTATCATTATTATACACAGATTTTTTTCCCCCATTAAACTGGAAACAAAGCTTGAACACTTTTTTTTTGCTTACTAAGCTAGTCTCGCAGGCATTAATAGCGGCAAACAACCTTATCGAGCGGGAACGTTCTGCGATCGACTGCCACTGCCTGTGCGTTAGAGCACATGGTGGCTGAGCTGTGGTGCAGACTCCGCATCGCTAACTGCGTGTGAATATTTACAAATTGGATGACTTTGTATCTCTAAACTACACATTTTATAGAGCAGAATGTCGCAGCTTCAGGCGAGGTTCTTCACCGAAAACAAAAAGTAAGAAATTCGTGGTTGTATCAGTGTTTAATCTTACAGTCACCGCACCGGTGGTTATGTTGGTCATGTTAGCTGTTTTGGGTCACGAAGATGAGATGTCCAGCCAGGTTAGCTAGGGTAACTTTTCCCTGCTAACTAGGGTCATTTAAGTCGCTACATGTAAAAAAAAAACCTAAAACGAATCCGTTTATTTAGCCCATCTTGTCCTTTGTGTGTGTAACTGGCCGTTCACGCTGGATGTGGTCAGCCGTGGTCAGTCGGTGCTGTGGGTATTAAAACGTTCTGTAACCCTTAGCTCGATAGTGGACATTTGCTCGGATGTTCTATCAGTCATTTTGTCTCTTTTTGTGCAGATACGCTATAGATGACGTTCCTTTCTCCATCCCTGCTGCCTCTGAAGTGGCAGACTTGAGCAATGTCATCAACAAGCTTCTGGAAGCCAGGATCGGTGAGCTGATTGCCCAACAAGTTAACTCGACACTTTCACCTAATATCTGCATCACTCCAGTGAGAGTGTGTTATTTTAGTGCTTCATATTCATAATATGGTCTTCATCAAAGCTCACAGTAGTACATAATGTCATTATATAAGTTGCTCCTATGCAGAGTTGGGCAAAATGCTAAGTAGTGAAAAGTGGTGATGACTGAATACTGAATAGACTCCCTTTAATGTATCCAGTAGTGTCCATCCATCCATCCATCCATCCATTTTCTAAGCCGCTTCTCCCTCAGGGTCGTGGGGGGCGGGTGCTGGCGCCTATCCCAGCGGTCATTGGGCGGAAGGCAGGATACCCCCTGGATAGGTCGCCAGTCCATCGCAGGGCAGACAGACAGTCACGCACACCCGGGGCAATTTAGCATGTCCAATCAGCCTGACTGCATGTCTTTGGACTGTGGGAGGAAACCGGAGAACCCAGTAGTGTGTTCTGTTATAATACATATAAAAGACTACGTTTAAATACATTTACAGGAGGCAGTCGGTGCAACATTTCTTTTTATCGCTGTATCTGCAAAATGGTAATGTTACAGGAGAAGGAAACAACTTCACTTTAAGTGTAAGTCAGTGGAACCGGAGTTTTAGCCAAGTGATTTTGGGTTCTTTCTTTTGGACCATTCACATGAAATTTACACACAATGTAAAGGACACGTTCAAATCATGTCAAAAACTGAAAAACGAAAAACAAAATAGAGATGGCGATTTTCTTTCAACAGCAGCGATATGCTTAATTCACATTGATCCATGCTGTTACTGCATGAAAGTTTTATTATACAAGTAGTTTTTCTGTTAGCTCACTTAATTAAAACATTTCAGTTAAAAATTCTCAACTTTGTTTTTTCTCTGCTTCCATCCACTGCTGCTCCCACAGTCCCCTGAGCAGTGCAACACAAATGCTGAACGTATTGCTCATGAACATTTCCTCTACTGTTAGTTTAATCATCTTTCAAAAGTAAATAACTTAAATAAATGAATGGCTCACCACATTGGTTTATCAGTCTACTCAGGCTTTAACAGGAGCCTCAGTGTTTATAGAGAACACGTTAATCGAGGTCCCCTTAAGAATTCATCAGAAGAGCATATGTGCTACATGTGCACTGATTATAAAGTTGGTAATAAACAATCTTTTGAAGATGAAAATGTAGAAGGTAACTCTGTTCTGAATGCTGCCTGTGCAAAATAAAACGAGCTGAATAGACACTTCATTTCTGTATTTTGATTCACTGTAATTGCATTCTGTTACATCCCAACCCTGTTCCTATGTCTTCATAAGAGGACTTAATAAGACATAGGATCAGGGTTGGGATGATGTAAACAGACCCACAGAAGGTGGACTGTTGTAAGGTTAATATTGTAATGTTTGGCTTTGCAGCGGATCACAAACATGTGGAGTTTGACTTTCTGGTCCGAGGACAGTTCCTGCGCTCCTCTTTGGCCAGTCACATGGACACGGAAAACATCTCAACAGTACGCAACACACATAAATCACATAATCTGTCAAGTGCTGCAGTTTTAATGTCCCACGTAGGTGTACTGACCCTTTGATGATCTGGATGCATACGTGCCTGTTTGCGCTGTACAGGAAGAAGTTGTGGAGATTGAGTATGTGCAGAAGTTCACAGCTCCGCAGCCAGAAGAATGCATAATGCATGATGACTGGATCAGCTCAGTGGAGGCAGACTCAGAATGGTGAGAGATAATACACATCCACAGCTAGGGCTCTGATCAGTTGTTAAAGGGTAATTCTACTGATTTGAAACATTTCTGCGTAATTCGGTTCTTGAGATGTTAAAGACGTTTACAGTTTAATGTGAAATGGTGCATTTTAAACGTGCTCACAGATTTTGTGACAAATGAGAGATCTCTGCGTCGCTGGTGCGTTTCACATCTTAACAATTAAAATGTCCAAATTTTGTCAACTTTACTGGAATGCCCAGGAGAAATAATCATCCTATAAGCTTTTCTTTTTATTATTATTATTATTATTATTTAATAGTTCATTTATTTTTTTAAATGCAAATTAAATTATCATTGCATTCACTAGGGCGTACCCCACTTTTTAAAAGAGCAGTCCTTTTCAGAGAAACCCTCATCCTTCTTGGATTTAAACAATCTCAAGCTCCGTTTGCATTTACAGTCTACTTTCCTAAACAACCCAAACACCTCTCTGACATGTAACTATGTATGTCTGGAAGAACTAACCTAAATCCGTATTCAGTACAAAGTTCTGCACAGCCTGGCCCGTCAATACTTGGCAGAGCTTCTTCAACTATATGTCCCATCCCGTACTCTGAGATCGCAAAATCTTCATGTTCCTAGATTTAAAATGACTTCCATGGGTGGCCGATCATTTAATGTAGTAGTTCATATGTTATGGATTACTCTCCCACAGTCTATTCGGGATGCAATCTCTCTGTCTACATTCAGATCTCTGTTAAAGACGTATTTGTTTTCACTGCGTTATCGCTATTCCATTTATACTTGACTGTTTACCTGTATTGTCCTTTTGTTCAATGTGTTGATGCTCTTTGATTGTAAAGCGTCCTTGAGCATGGGAAAGGCACTATTTAAATAAAAGTGATGATGATGATGATAAATCTGTTGCTTTTATCAGTAAAGAAATCGGGTGGAGTTTTTAGTCACTTGCTCTTTTCACACTCTGTGCTTGCAACAGGATCCTCACGGGGTCATATGATAAGACAGCACGGATCTGGTCACTAGAAGGGAAGGCAGTGATGACTATGGCTGGACACACAGACGTTGTGAAGGATGTGGCCTGGGTGAAGAGAGGTGAGGTGGTTAAACACAGTTTAAGAGAGACAGTTCAGATTGAATTCATATATGCAGTATTTATATTATTACTATTATGAGTTTAATTTAATTCTAAAATTATATCAGCCGATATCACCAGAATTTGTAGCACTTTAAAATGGATCTTGGTCACAGAATTTTCATATGGGTCGCATGATAGTAATAGTGTCCTGTAGTGTCCAGCTGCTAATGATCAAGGTTTTATGCGCTGAGTTATATTAGACCTTGGAAAGTTTGACATTGTCTGTTCTGCCGCATGCAACACACATGGATGGAAATTTAATTTCATTTTCCCTCTTTCTCCAAAATAGCCAAGGTTTTGCTTTTGAATTTTACTTCTTTAGTTTTGCGCTGGCACTGCAATGGAAACATAATTAGCATTGTGCAAACATCATGTCTAAATCATTGCACGCTTGCTTCAAACTCTGTCAGGTTGTTAAAAAAAATCATAGATATGGTGTGTAACATACTTTTGTCTATGAAAATAGACAAAAGTACTGTTTCTGGAATGTTCTGAGTGTTCTGAAAAACATGTGGTGACTCTACTGCACGGTGTTTCTGATGATTCTGGTTCTTGTTCTGTGGTCAGATGGTCTGAGCTCGCTGCTGCTGACCGCTTCGTTGGACCAGACTGTGCTGCTGTGGGAGTGGAACTCAGAGCAGAACAAAGTGAAAGCCCGTCACTGTTGCCGTGGGCACGCAGGGAGTGTAGACACCATTGTTGTCGACCCCTCACGCACTAAGGTGTGTGTATTATCCAATGAGAGAATGAAACATCACTAAAATGTCCAACATAAAAGTGCTGAATTTCTGTCTGTCTATTACCAGTAATAAAAATACATTTGAAATAAGTCTATCAAAAAGTAAACAATAAAAAAAATCAATAACAACAACTTCAATAATAGCACTAATGTTATGAGAAAAAATAAGGTTCATATATAATATTTAATGTCTTTCATAGATCTATGTCATCGTAGAACTATGAAACACATCACATAATCCCTCATCAACTTCAAGTCTTCATGAAATTCCCCAGTGTATATTACACATTTTCCTACACAAATGATTATAGCACAATGTTTTTCATTAACTGGGTGCATTAATACAGAATTCAGTGGGTTTGGGCAGTCATAAATATGTATATTGTGTATTATGTATTTAACAGCTTTGTATGTTGCTCAGGCAATCAGATTTTAGAGCAGTAGATATGGGATGCACGGGATAACGGAAGGTAACACAGAGCAACTATGCTAATTAACAAGTGCATTTGGTCCCATGTTAAGTGTCTCTAATAACTGTGTAGTTACGTGTGAACAACATATGTAACAACAGTGTGACTACTAATGATGTCACCGTTACAGTTGGATTATAGAAGTACATCTTATGTAATTAAACATGTGTATCAACTTCAGTTTTGCTCATGTAAGTATACAAGTGTATCTTAATAGTTGTAACAGCCTACTCTGTCTCATGTAATTGCACAAGGGAAATAACATAATTGTAATTACATAAGTAATTAGACTGGAACATGAAGTCTTTTCCAGCTGTAAAGGGAAGTATGCAGTTGTGTAATTACATAGACTATACTTCTGTAATCTGTCTGTAACTTTGACTTAGTCATCAGTAGTTAGTGTTGTTGCTTGTTATTAATGTGTAATTACACAGTTGTCAGAAACACATAATATAAAGTGGGACCATGCATTTTTATTAATTTTACAGCATTTGTAACCCTACATAATTGATAATGATTATAGTGATTCCTGTCTTCAATGCTAGTTAGGTGGGACCCAAATTATACATTTTATAAATGTTTACATATCAATATTGATAGATATGTACATAAAAATGTTGAATATTAGCATTGGCACATTTCAGTATTTGTGCAGCTACTAGCCCTAGTGCCTGTCTAACTTATTAAATGTTTATTTTTCTGGGATTTAATTTCCGAATATTTTCTTGTGCCTCAGTTTTGCAGTGGCTCTTGGGACAAAATGCTGAAGATCTGGTCGGCAGGTGAGATGTCGTGAGATTTAAATGGTTTAGATTGTGGCAGTCAATAAAAATACCATCACATTTTAGCTTCAGGAGTGTTTAGTGAAGAATAAGCTTTTATCTGAAAAAAGCTGTGCTTCATCTCTCTGGCTGAATTGAAGTGTTTAAAAACTGTCTTTTCTCTTTCAGTGCCCACAGAGGAGGAGGATGAAGTGGAGGAACCCAACAGGCCACGGAAAAAGCAGAAGACTGAGCAGCTGGGACTGACACGCGTGAGCAAGCCTACTTCACAGATATAGCCTATTGCTAGGAAGACATGTGCTTTAGTCCAAAAACCCCTTGTCTACTATCTTAAGTCCAGATTAAACCTGTGTACAGAGAATGTGGCTCTTGAAACCATTAGAATCAATTCGCATTTCACTAAGTTCTGTATGTTCTTTGGCTTCTTCATAGTTTGAACTACAGCACATTACAGTAAAGTACAGTGATATACAGGGCAATATAAAAAAATTATAATATAAAAAATTATAATTACAAGGAGCAAAACGATTGTGCCTACAAATAGAGCAGACAAAAGCAGAACTATGTCACATACGATGAAACAGTGTCACTACATTTATGTTGAGTTTGAGTAAAATGAAACCAGCTTTCTATCTCTATCTTCTATATGCCACTTATATTTCCCTTGGCATAGTAAGTGATGGATTGAAATTTCTGGCAGTGTCTCTGACTCCTCATGTCTTTGTGTAGACTCCTCTGATGACTCTGTCTGGCCATAACGAGGCTGTGTCCGCTGTTCTTTGGACGGATGCAGAGGAGCTGTGCAGTGCATCGTGGGACCACACCATTCGGCTGTGGGATGTTGAGACGGGAGAGCAGAAGAGCATGCTGGTGAGAGGCAGTAGCTTCAAACACTGATTTGGTTTTCATGAAATCTTCATGAAATCTTCCAGCCACCCTATTTCCCAATCAACAGTCTGGATTTTGGAACAAGCTTTCAGGGAAAAAACTGGGGGCTAACTGGTGTATCTAGCTGGGGGCTGTAATGGAGCTGGCATGGTTGGAAGATGAGTTGGTTGGGAGGTAGGGTGGCTGGAAGATGGGGTCATTGGGAGGTGGAGCAGCTGGGAGATGAGGTGGCTGGAAGATGGAGTCGTTGGGAGGTGAAGCGGCTGGGAGATGGGGTGGTTAGGAGGTAGCATGGCTGGGAGGTGGATGGGGTGGTTAGGAGGTAGCATGGCTGGGAGGTGGATGGGGTGGTTAGGAGGTAGCATGGCTGGGAGGTGGATGGGGTGGTTAGGAGGTAGCATGGCTGGGAGGTGGATGGGGTGGTTAGGAGGTAGCATGGCTGGGAGGTGGATGGGGTGGTTAGGAGGTAGCATGGCTGGGAGGTGGATGGGGTGGTTAGGAGGTAGCATGGCTGGGAGGTGGATGGGGTGGTTAGGAGGTAGCATGGCTGGGAGGTGGATGGGGTGGTTAGGAGGTAGCGTGGTGGGGAGGTTAGGGGTAGCTTGACTGGGAGGTAGCGAGGTTGGAAAGTGGGCTGGTTGAGAGATGGGGTGGTTAGAAGGTAGCATGGCTGAGAGGTGGGGTGGCTGAATGTGGTAGAGGGTGATGTGGTAGAGTCAAGTAGATGGGTCAGGTGACTGAGCTTGTGGTTTTGATTGTGTTGTAGACCGGCAGCAAGGTGTTTAACTGTATCTCCTACTCACCACTGTGTCGCCGTCTGGCCTCAGGAAGCACAGACAGACATGTGCGCCTGTGGGACCCTCGCTCTAAAGGTAAGGTTACAAACACACACTCGCATATTCCCTAATGAAGGAGTGTGGTGTTTTCATTTGTGCTAAGCTCTTTGTCTCTTTGTGTCTCTCTCTTTTTCTCTCTTACACAGACGGCTCTTTGGTTCTGCTGTCTCTGACGTCTCACACTGGCTGGGTGACCGCGGTCAGGTGGTCTCCCTCTAACCAGCACCAGTTGGTCTCTGGCTCATTTGACAACATAGTGAAGCTCTGGGACATCAGAAGGTGTGTGTGCACTTCACTCTGTTCCTTTCTCTCTCCATTGAGAACATCAAAGCCACCCGGTTGTGATTGCAGCTTTGCAGCGTTGAGCTTTAACTGATTCATTGATTCCATTCTGTTTATTTTTGTCCTCTCCTCTGCAGCTGTAAGGCTCCTCTTTATGATCTGGCGGCCCACGAGGACAGAGTGCTGTGTGCTGACTGGACAGACAGTGGGGTAAGACATGGATGAAAGCTATGTGCACTACTGTTTAGGAGTTTGGGATCATGGTAAAAAGTTTCGAATCAGTATCTTCAATGATACTAAACAAATTTTGTTTCAGATAAGTGTATAAAATTAAATCAGTATTGCAGTCCGGTGTTAAATTGCACAAAATAAAATATTTCACAAAATTAAAATTAAACGGTCAGTTTCATAAAGACCATTTTAAAAGTATTATTATGAAATCTTATGTCAACAGCTGCTCCTCAATACTTGACTGCATCTATTTTGACTAATAGTTGATTTCTCCTGCCTCTCCCTTAATTGCATGCATCAGGTTTAGGCCATTGAGTGTGTAATTTTTTGTATATTTTTATAATTATTCCCCCTCCCTTCTCTGTTTGTCTCTCTCTCGCTCTGCAGCTGATTCTAAGTGGAGGGGCAGACAACAAGCTGTACACCTACAGATACTCAGCCTATGTGTCTGATGCTGGGGCATGAACTCACTCCCTCATTCCAAACAGAACTGGACACATCTGCCCACCCTGGACACCAGCTGTGTCGCTAAAGAGCCAATCCCAACCTACCGTGGTAGTACATGTAACGATGAAGGCCTTGCATCCACAAATCAGGACTGAATAAAGAGAATTACGATCTAATGGATTAACACAGTTTACTTTTATTATTATATATTTTTGATATTCACTGTGTGATGTCTGTTGTCTTGTCCTTTGGTGTCCGTCTTTCACACCTTTGTACTGCCTTTGTATTCAGATGTAATGTAAGAAACACATCAGCAGATTAATACACGGTTATATTGCCTCCTAAAATTGTCATTCACTGACCATTATGATAATTGTTTATTGGAAAGCTCTATAGTCACTGTTTATACTTTAATAAAAACTATAAATTTAAATACAGAAAATATCTGTACTGTATGGGGAAAAATAGTTTTCAGTGATATTTATCATTACTTCTATACTTTCACGTTGTGAAAAGGGTTAAATCTTTAATATAACAAAACTGGAAGCTGAAGTTTGTGCCTGAGCTCTACTCAATAAAGCTGTTTTATCTGAAGCCCTACTTGACTGCCTGGATTCCAGATTTGTTGGATTGTCTACTTTTTACAGAATTAGTTGAAAATAATTGCAGCATGCCGTTTGGTTATTCTTTACGTTATTACTGTTTATGCAGTCACATCAAATACTGATGTACTCGAGTTTCAGGTGTTTGTGGAGAGAAAACAGTGAATGTGAAGATACTGTCAGCAGGTTAATAACGTCATATTGTTCTGATTTACTGGCTCGCTTTCCCAGACAAGGAGTAAGTCCTTGAATACAGTTTTCTGGATGGAGAATTCCCCATTTAAAGGAATAAAAACAGTCCAGGACTGGGCTTAAGTCTTGACTAGGAAACTGGCCCACTGATTTGTAGTCTGCTCATTTTGTTTAGGCCTTTGCTTTTAACCAATTAAAGTCTGTATCTGAAATTTTACTTTTCCTGTGGTTCATATGTTCTCTTGTTTATCAAATAGCGATGATGTGGAGATGATGAAGGAATCTCCGCTGACATCGTCTTACTTGTATATAAAGAGGTTTAATACAAAGAAGACCAGCATCAAATCAGGTACCATGGATTGCCTGAGAGAGGGTTTGCAACCAATATGAATCTCCTCTGAACAACAGCCACAACCACCTGCTTTATATAGGTTGGTTGTTTTTGTGACCTTTGGAACTTCAACATGCCATATGGAATTTCAGATACCACACTCTACTGAGCACAAATTGTTCAAATCAACCAGCCTGTGAATAAATTGTAAATGAAACATTGATCCGAGGTAGAACTATACATAATTTCATTGCTTTAGACCAATCTAAGGTTTTGTGGCATTTGTTATCCTAATCATATTAAATGTGACTGGACATGTCATTTAATGCATATGAACATAATAAATGTTCTAAATATATTCGATGTGGCACTAATTTGAAGCATTAATTCTTTAAATTAATTCTATAAGTATTAATTCTGTGAATAATGTTTAGTGGTAGAAATGACGGCTTACTGAGTCGAAGGCACCGGTTCGGGGCTGTTCCTCTCGGAGACAGAAGGGGGCGATGCGCAGCTGTGTCTCAGCACGCACGTCACTCGGCGAGGAAGAGCTGCGCAGACATGGCGAGAGACTGACCGCGCAGGAGCTTTTAGTGCTGTGTGCCGTTATGAGTGTTTATTAGGCGCCATATTCGCGTAAACGCGCTTTACTCTGTAAGGAGCACTATGGGGAAAAAGGAAAGGGGAGACCGGGGTAAATACAGCTCCTCATATACTCCCGTAACGGGGTGGAAGAGTTTGATAGCGGTTAGCAGCTAAACAGCGGCTCAGAGCTGCTCACCCAGAGGAGCAGTGCGTCTGACGGCGCTTTAGATTTGGGGTCCACAGTTCAGTTTGGGGTCCACAGTTCTGTTTGGTCTCTTTAGTTCAGTTTGGGGTTTTTAGTTCAGTTTGGTCTCTTTAGTTCAGTTTGGTCTCTTTAGTTCAGTTTGGGGTCCACAGTTCAGTTTGGTCTCTTTAGTTCAGTTTGGGGTCCACAGTTCAGTTTGGGGTCCACAGTTCAGTTTGGGGTCCACAGTTCTGTTTGGTCTCTTTAGTTCTGTTTGGTCTCTTTAGTTCTGTTTGGGGTCCACAGTTCTGTTTGGTCTCTTTAGTTCTGTTTGGTCTCTTTAGTTCTGTTTGGGGTCCACAGTTCAGTTTGGTCTCTTTAGTTCTGTTTGGGATCCATAGTTCTGTTTGGTCTCTTTAGTTCAGTTTGGGGTCCATAGTTCTGTTTGGTCTCTTTAGTTCTGTTTGGGGTCCACAGTTCTCTTTGGTCTCTTTAGTTCAGTTTGGGGTCCATAGTTCAGTTTGGTCTCTTTAGTTCTGTTTGGGGTCCACAGTTCTCTTTGGTCTCTTTAGTTCAGTTTGGCGTCCATAGTTCAGTTTGGTCTCTTTATTTCTTTTGGGGGTCCATAGTTCTGTTTGGGATCCATAGTTCTGTTTGGTCTCTTTAGTTCAGTTTGGGGTCCATAGTTCAGTTTGGGGTCCATAGTTCAGTTTGGTCTCTTTAGTTCAGTTTGGTCTCTTTAGTTCAGTTTGGGGTCCACAGTTCAGTTTGGTCTCTTTAGTTCAGTTTGGGGTCCACAGTTCAGTTTGGTCTCTTTAGTTCAGTTTGGTCTCTTTAGTTCAGTTTGGTCTCTTTAGTTCAGTTTGGGGTCCACAGTTCAGTTTGGGGTCCACAGTTCTGTTTGGTCTCTTTAGTTCTGTTTGGGGTCCATAGTTCTGTTTGGTCTCTTTAGTTCTGTTTGGGGTCCACAGTTCTGTTTGGTCTCTTTAGTTCTGTTTGGGATCCATAGTTCTGTTTGGTCTCTTTAGTTCAGTTTGGGGTCCATAGTTCTGTTTGGTCTCTTTAGTTCTGTTTGGGGTCCACAGTTCTCTTTGGTCTCTTTAGTTCAGTTTGGGGTCCATAGTTCAGTTTGGTCTCTTTAGTTCTGTTTGGGGTCCACAGTTCTCTTTGGTCTCTTTAGTTCAGTTTGGCGTCCATAGTTCAGTTTGGTCTCTTAATTTCTTTTGGGGGTCCATAGTTCTGTTTGGGATCCATAGTTCTGTTTGGTCTCTTTAGTTCAGTTTGGGGTCCACAGTTCTCTTTGGTCTCTTTAGTTCAGTTTGGGGTCCATAATTCTGTTTGGTCTCTTTAGTTCTGTTTGGGGTCCATAGTTCTGTTTGGTCTCTTTAGTTCTGTTTGGGGTCCATAGTTCTGTTTGGTCTCTTTAGTTCTGTTGGGGGTCCATAGTTCTGTTTGGTCTCTTTAGTTCTGTTTGGGGTCCACAGTTCTCTTTGGTCTCTTTAGTTCAGTTTGGGGTCCATAGTTCAGTTTGGTCTCTTTAGTTCAGTTTGGGGTCCATAGTTCTGTTTGGTCTCTTTAGTTCAGTTTGGCGTCCATAGTTCAGTTTGGTCTCTTTAGTTCTGTTGGGGGTCCATAGTTCTGTTGGGGGTCCATAGTTCTGTTTGGTCTCTTTAGTTCAGTTTGGGGTCCACAGTTCTCTTTGGTCTCTTTAGTTCAGTTTGGGGTCCATAATTCTGTTTGGTCTCTTTAGTTCAGTTTGGGGTCCACAGTTCTCTTTGGTCTCTTTAGTTCAGTTTGGGGTCCATAATTCTGTTTGGTCTCTTTAGTTCTGTTTGGGGTCCATAGTTCAGTTTGGTCTCTTTAGTTCTGTTTGGGGTCCACAGTTCTCTTTGGTCTCTTTAGTTCAGTTTGGCGTCCATAGTTCAGTTTGGTCTCTTTAGTTCTGTTGGGGGTCCATAGTTCTGTTGGGGGTCCACAGTTCTCTTTGGTGTCTTTAGTTCAGTTTGGGGTCCATAATTCTGTTTGGGCTCCATAGTTCAGTTTGGGATCCATAGTTCTATCTGGAATCTTTAGTTCTATCTGGAATCTTTGGTTCTATTTGAGATCTGTAGTTACTCTGTATTGCCAAAAGTATTCACTCACCCATCCAAATAATTGAATTCCGGTGTTCCAGTCACTTCCTTGGCGTATAAAACCAAGCCCCTAGGCCTGCAGACTGCTTCTACAGACATTAGTGAAAGAATGGGTCGCTCTCAGGAGCTCAGTGAATTCCAGCGTGGTACCGTGATCGGACGCCAACTGTGCAACAAGTCCAGTCATGAAATTTCGTCACTACTAAATATTCCACAGTCAACTGTCAGTGGGATTATAACAAAGTGGAAGCAGTTGGGAACGACAACAACTCGGCCATGAAGTGGTCAGCCATGTAAAATGACAGCGGGGTCAGTGGATGCTGAGGCGCATAGGGCGCAGAGGTCACCAACTTTCTGCAGAGTCAATCGCTACAGACTTCCAAGCTTCATGTGGCCTTCAGATCAGCTCAAGAACAGCGTAGAGAGCTTCATGGAATGGGTTTCCAAGGCCGAGCAGCTGCATCCAAGCCTTACATCACCAAGTGCAATGCAAAGTGTTGAATGCAGTGGTGTTAAGCGCCGCCACTGGACTCTAGAGCAGTGGAGACGTGTTCTCTGGAGTGACAAATCAAGGTCCTCGTCTGGTAATCCAGTGGACTAGTCTAGGTTTGGCGGTTGCCAGGAGAACGGTATTTGTCTGACTGCATTGTGCCAAGTGTTAAGTTTGGTGGAGGGGGGGTTATGGTGTGGGGGATTTTTTCAAGAGTTGGGCTTTGGAATTTGGAGACGGCCCCTTCGTGTTCCAACATGACTGCGCACCAGTGCACAAAGCAGGTCCATAAAGACATGGATGAGCAAGTTTGATGTGGAACAACTTGACTGGCCTGCACAGAGTCCTGACCTCAACCTGATAGAACACCTTTGGGATGAATTAAAGTGGAGACTGAGCCACGCCTTCTCATCCAACATCAGTGTCTGACCTCACAAATGCCCTTCTGGAAGAATGGTCAAAAATTGTGGAACCTTGTGGAAAACCTTCCCAGAAGAGTTGAAGCTGTTATAGCTGCAAATGGTGGGCCGACATATTAAACCCTATGGATTAAGAATGGGATGTCACTCAATTCATATGTGTGTGAAGGCAGACAAGCGAATACTTTTGGAAATAGAGTGTATGTTTGGAATCCGCACTTCTGTGGTACACTGTGTGGCGTGCATGTTATGTATAGTTTTGTATGGAATCTGTAGTTCTGTTCTGCAGTGTATATATAGAATCTATGTTTCTGTTTGAAGTCTGTAGTTCTGTAGTTGTTTGAGATCTAAACTATTTTTAGTTCTATGTTGAATCTGTAGCTCTATACTGGACCTGTAGTTCTGTATGAAAATGCTAATTATCTTTGGGATCTGTGTGTAACTTTTAGTTCTATATGGTATCTTTAGGTCAGTATGGAATCTGTATGGTACAAATGTGACCTGACCATTGCATTAAATGAGACCCATCTATCCAAGTAGCTGCATATAGAGACAAATTTGAACAAAAGTGCGCAAAGTTGCATACTAACTAAAACGTGGACAGAAGTCCTGTGGAAAGTAAATCTGTGGAGTAGCTGTAGTGCAGTCCATGCCTGAAACATCCTGTTTACCAACTACACCAAAATTTACCAGCTCACAATAAATTACCTCTCTAATTGTAGAGGAAATGTTTATGCATCACATTGTTTCACCAGTGAGTTTCTGCAAAAATGTCTGATTTATTCTTATGTACTTATGTCAGAGAAAAAGTCCAAGAAACGCTATCATGATGAGGAGGATGATGACGATGAAGCCATGGGGAGCGAGTCTCAGGAGGCCATTCCTACGGCCGCGGGGAAGCAAGTTGACGAGTCCAGTACTAAAGTTGACGAGTATGGGGCTAAGGACTACCGTTTACAAATGTTACTGAAGAACGACCACTCTTCTCGACCTCTGTGGGTGGTAAGATGGAGTTGATGCTACCAGAACAAAACCCCTCCATCAGTTGTGTTTAAAGTTGTTGATGTTGATGTTAAAGTTTTTTTTTACCTCATGACGTACTGTGAGTCTGATGAGTCTGACAGAGAAAGCCTTGTGGTGCCAGTGCATCTTTGTGGGAAGTGTTTTAGACCACAGCAGAGATGTTGAAAGCTCATGCTTGAAGAGCTTGTTGTAAGTTTCTTTTGTCTGTCAGGCTCCTGATGGTCATATCTTCCTGGAGGCTTTCTCACCAGTGTATAAGTATGCTCAGGACTTTCTGGTGGCCGTCGCTGAGCCAGTGTGCAGACCCACCCATGTTCATGAATACAAGCTGACCGCTTACTCGCTGTACGCTGCTGTGAGTGTTGGCCTGCAGACTTCGGACATTGTGGAGTATCTACAGAAACTCAGCAAAACCTCTGTGCCTGATGGGATCGTTCAGTTTATAAAGGTTAGTAGGTCACCTGACGGGTGAAGAAAGTGAAGATGCTTCATTTTAGAGCTGCATGATATGGACAAAATGCCAGTATTGCGATTATGTTGGGCAATATGATACCACATTACTGAATCAATTATGAAGTTGAAGTCAACCTGAATTCAGTTTACGTTTTTACCTTCTTAGTCCCTGGTCATATTAAATGTATTCAGTTTTTTGCTTAATTTGTTTATTGAAGCTTTCAGAATTTGATGTGAAATGGTGCATTGCAGAGAAACTTACCAACTCTGATTTCTTTATAGTGATGGTGATAGGAACCAGGGGTCACGATGGATGTATAGTCATTTTATTTACTGTCCAAACTATCCAATCTCTGAACCTACACAAGTTGTCTGAGTAATTTTGCCAGTGATAAAACCTACAAAACCTGAAAAAAGTACAAAACCTGAAAAAAACCTTCTTAAATGTATAGGAAAACAAAGCATCAGATGTCCTTATGTCTCAGGCAGCATAATCACCTTCATTTTATGTAATAACTTTCTGAGAGGGAGCATTTTAGAGGGATTAAACATCTGGAGCTGGTCACCACCAACGTGAACCATGCTGACTATCCCAAGTTTCTCTAGAATGATTCACATTTAAACCAAATCAGATTTTTAAAAACATAAAGAAAAGAAGCCAATATGGCAATATTGATTAACAAACATCAATTGTGCGGTCCTACATTAATGTATTTACTTAGATATATAATGGTAATGCTGTGCCATGCTGTATATTAAATCTCACTTTTGTTTCGTTGTTGTTTTGCAGTTATGCACTGTGAGCTACGGAAAAGTCAAGCTGGTCCTGAAGCACAACAGGTTTGTGTACTGCTTTGTTGATGTTCTAGCTCAGCTTTTTTCTGCTATTAATTACCAACGAACATATCTTGCAATTGAAGGGTTCAATAAGATGGGGTTTATTATCTGTAAAATGATCACAATTTACTTTGAATTAAATGAAAAAGGAAAAAAGGCCTGGCCTTAAAACCATTACTCATTCCTCCATGATTGGGTATCTGATCATTCAGTATACTACAACAGTAAACATACGGTAATATTAATGTGGATGCTTTCAAATACAGTTAATGCACTTAGTCAAACAAGTTTTACCAGGGATGAATATGCACATTAGATCCGCTTTGACCAAATCCCACCTCACTATGCTTTGATCACGTAAAATGGTTCCTCCTTTAACTGGATGCACTGTAAATCATATTTTATTATCACAATGTGCTTGTGTATGCGTCTCTCTCTCTATCTCTCTCTATCTCTCTATATCTCTCTATATCTCTCTCTATCTCTCTCTATCTCTCTCTTTCTCTCTATCTATCTCTATCTATCTATCTATCTATCTATACCTCATTTCCATTTTTGTCGTTTTTCAGTTTGACACAGTACCTGTTGACCTTTACATTGTGTGTACATTTCCTGAAGAATGGACCAGAAGAAACGTCCCAAAATGATTTGGAAGAAATTCTGGTTCCATTGACTTACATTTAAAAGCAAATCAGGTTTTGTTTTTCTCCTGTAAAGTTACCATTTTGGAGATCCAAGATTTTCTTCTGACAACAGCGATACAATTATTAAATTCTTTTTTTTTTTTTTTTTTTACTTTTACTTCTAAATAAGATTTTAATTGATTGCATGATTCGACATTGAACATTTTTTCTGTTTTTTTTCTCTTCATTATTATAAAGTGCATTACTACAAGCTCTACATGACGCATATACATGCCATTTTATACAAGTGCTCATTGAAGCTGAGGTCGCACTGAGTGTGGCTAATTGAACTAATCTTATAAATGTTTTTTTACTAAAATCTCTTCAGCCTGCATTATTTCTAAATCCCCCCTTAATGAAGGCTTGCATTATGTTCAGGCATGTAGAAGCATTAATGAATATTCTGCTGTTCTGTCTTTGAGTAATTGTAATAAACCCTCATGCCGCACACAGAGTGGCCCCTGTGGTCTGAGACCTTTTTACCCTACTTTGCAGAACTTTCTGGCGTATTGCGTTAACAATTTCAGCTAGAACAGTCTATGCTGGAGTTGTCCTCTCCTGCCTGCCTCTGAATGTGCCTGAATGCAAGTGGAAGCCTAGCGGTTTGCTATTTGAGGGCAGTGTTCGGATGTACTGTACTCGTTACAATCAGTTTTTGAGTATACAAAATACATTTGGTTGGAGATAAATGAACATAAAGTTTCTGATATGCTAGTCCTATATAACTTTATAGGTTTCAAGCAATTAGAATAATTTCAAATCTCCAAAGAGGTCCCCAAAGAGACATGGACCCACAATTCACTCCGCAGTCTATATAGTCCATATGTGAAAACTAAGGTGCAAGAGCAGCTCGTTTTGAATTGTCATGAGAACAGCTCTTTTACATATATCTACCAATTCAGCCTACATCAGTTGGCTATGCCCATTCACACAAAGTTATATGTTACTTTTGAATGAATCACGATACAGGCCAGCCAATCAGAACAGAGTTAATTTACATATACTAATCTTGACGGCACAGTCAAGTAGGGGAAAAATAAAAACAGGTGTTGAATATTTGATATTTTGGCACTGTAATTACATTAGTAACACTATGTAATGCTATGATTCCATTGTAATCAATAATTTATTATAATTTATTACCTAAAATTAATTCTAAGGCTACTTTCAAATTACAAAATTTGTAATAATAGTTAAAACTGTCTTTTTTTAAAATGTTCTTTCAGTTGCATTTATGCTTGAAAATTATTCTAAATTGCCTAAAAATTATTTAATTGAGTTGTGGCACATTTGAGATTTCATAATGCATTGAGTCATTTCCTAAACAATCATAATCAAACTTAAACTTTACTCCTTACTTTTTACTATTTGAATAACTAAGTATAATTTCAGGGTTTTGATTTCAGGCTCTTAAAATGATATTGAATGTGTAGTGAATGATATGCTGTGTGTGGGCAGGTATTTTGTGGAAAGTGCCTTTCCTGATGTGATCCAGAGGCTGCTGCAGGATCCTGTGATCCGAGACTGCCGTCTGCGCACTGCTGAGGGAGAGGAGACTGAGCTCATCACTGAGGTCATCTCCAGCAAATCTGCAGTGAGTCCACATCAACGCGCACACACACACGCTTATACCTCAAACATTAAGCAAGTAAGCTGTGTTTTAGCGTCACTGCAGTTTAATGTGTAATGTTGTTTCAGTGGTTTGCATGTGGTCTGTATGGATTTGGTACAACAGAATTGTATCTGATGCCAGTTCTCCTACTGTCCAGATTTCAAAGTCTCAGCAGGACAGCGGTGGTCCGTCCACGTCCCAGCCTGCGGATAGCCAGAAATCTGGTGCCCAGGTCCCTGAGGACATCTTCAGCTACTACGAGCAGATGGACAAAGAGGAGGAGGAAGAAGAAGAGACTCAGACAGTGTCTTTTGAGATTCGGCAGGTACGGCTGTGGGAGTGTATGTTGGTGCAAATGTCCTTGGAGGACCAGATTTCCATTTAGAAAACTTATTTGTTCAGTCAGGTTATTAAGAATTGTGCTTTCTGCCTAATTTTGATATTACAGTATCCATAAGAGGTTAACAGCAAGGAAATAAAAACAATGCCAACAAATATGGACTAAAATAAAATAAAATAATGTAGAACTGTAGACTTAACTTTTTAGGACAAAATGATGTATTAATATACATCAGTCCACAGCATGTTTCCAAACATCCTGCTTATTTATGAATTGTTGTGTAGCATGCTTCAGATGTTGACTATTAAGATTGCTTTCAGGTGACCCTTCTAGGTAGACCAGCAGCACTGCACAGTGGGCTCGTACTTTACTATTCCTGTGCCAGCCAAATCTTCCTGTAGGTAGTGGGCAGTGATGTGGGTGTTTTATTTTGCATTTGAGATTTTTCTTGGCCTTACATGTCTTGTTTTGTCTTTAAAAGTTCTCCTTGGCTTCAACTTTGGAGTAATTTTTAAAACAGTTGGAATTGAACACGAATATGAACACGAACAGTCCTCTTCAGTACTAATTATTTTCAGACCCTCAGCCAGCTACTTGGATAAGTCCATGCCTGTTTAAAGCACAACACACCAAGATTTCTGAAGGGTCACAGAATTAATTGTGCTCTAGAAATTGTTTACACCTGGCTTGGCCTAATTGGTCAAATAAGGTTTCAGACAACACAAAACACAAAAAAATAACACTGGTTTTGGTCAATATTTGTATTTCTTCAATGGGTTATGTTAGCAAATAAACAATAATTGTGCATTGAAATTTTCTAAAGGAAAAATTAAAATCTAAATATGTGGTATTTAAGTTTGCTTCATGTAGAGCTGGTTTAATTACTTCCAACAAGATTTGTAATTTGACAAGGGGTGTCCAAATTTTTATTTCCTAGCCAACTTATCTATCTAGATATAAACATGATTTGTTTTGGTGTTCATTGTTGTTCATGGAAGTCGCATTAGTCATTTTTTCTTAGTGGGGAACAAAGAAAACTACGTGAGCCATAAAAAGAGGTGCAAACTATTGGTAGTAAAATTACTTCTCAGAGGATGTAGTATTACTAACACCTTGCCTGTGTAAAACTGGACGTTTTGAAGTTTTAAAGCTTATTATCCTTGACCCATAGACCTGCATTCTGCGTTTCCATAGTAACTAAATTTAGCCTTAATCTTTGCAAGTTGAGGTGACCAGTTGTGTCATAACAGTGAATAATACAATTTAAAAAATCCAAAGGTAATTGACACTTTCGATCTCACAGACCTCACTGACCTGGGTATGTGTTATTTATAGCATCTTTCAAGACTGGGTGGGCCTACAGCCCTAATTATGATGATTTTTCCCTCTTTCAGGAGATGATTGAGGAGCTGCAGAAGCGCTGTATCCAGCTGGACTATCCTCTATTGGCTGAATACGACTTCCGAAATGACACAGTCAACCCCGACATCAACATTGACCTGAAGCCCACAGCCGTGCTCAGGCCGTACCAGGAGAAGAGTCTTCGCAAGATGTTCGGCAATGGTCGAGCTCGCTCTGGAGTGATCGTTCTGCCCTGCGGTAAGCTCACACTAAACACTTATGTAAACAGCATACCGGAAAAAATATCTTGGCACATTTTCTTGGTGTGGTACATTTAAAATTTTAGGCTTTACATGATTGGATTGACATGAAATGCTAGGCTCTTTATGTTTAGATGTCCAACTGTTTAGTTCTGTTCTTGGACAGAAAGGTGGTTTTAATGAAGGTTCTCCGTTGTGTTGGGTAGTTTACCAAAGCATGATTGAAATGAAAATTTTGAAATGTGAAAAACACTTATTCATAATTTCCATGGTGCAGTATACCCAGAAAACTAAGAAGACCACATACTACATTTTGAAAGTGAAGTAGATTATAAAATTTAATAAGAAAAATGATCAGGATTACAGGAACATAAAGGAAACATTAATTACAATAATGGATAATATAGAGGAGAATAATCTCAGCTGGTCAACACTTTCAAACACACATAACCTAAGGCAAAAGCTTTAAGAAAGAAATCAGAGCGATAGAGAGGCAAAGAAAACAATGAACAATGAAAGCTGCGTGTTGGAGGCTGGGGGAGAGAACTCACAGGTGTCTTCCCCATCCAACTCAGTCTTGGTCAAAGCAGTAATATAATTTGTATAAAGCTTTATATGTGTTATGTAAAATATACAATCTACATATACAGTTGCTGATTAATCACTACAAAGGAAAAAGTGCTGTACTGCAGACTTGTATTGACTCAAACATTACTGATCAGTGTCATTGGTGAGATTGTCAACAAAGATTGTGTCCCTCGTGCGCATCCTAATAACATCAGAAAGAGTCACTCTCAGCCAGACCGAAGGCCTTGAAGGTTCTAGAATATTTACCTTTCATCCAGTTATACAATGATGGAAAAATCCAGTTCTAATTCCTGAACTATAGGCCGCTACCATGTCTGGTAGGATAGGTTGGAGAAGGGCATAAACAATCCTTATCTCATGTCACAGTGTCCTCCTCAAGGAGCATAACAAGCCTCCCAGAGACACGAAAGCCAAAGTATTATTATCCCTCAGTGTAAGAAATATAATCTTAAACAAAATATTCAATATCTATATATTCTACATCTATCTGTCATGCTGTTCGAAACTAACAAACATAAAAAGCTTTGTTTATAATTCTTTACAAACAGTACTTTGCATCGTCAGAGACCTTTCTTTAATTACCAATGAAATTTAAGTACCAGTTATTCATTTTTCAGGACATATTTCCATATCCTTGATTATTTGGCAGAGTACATTGAGACATTTGTTCTATGTATGTGTATCTATTTTTCTCTCTACATGCTTATGCTCGTGTCCTCAGGTGCTGGGAAGTCTCTGGTGGGAGTCACAGCGGCCTGCACTGTGCGCAAGCGCTGCCTGGTGCTGGGAAACTCTTCTGTGTCCGTGGAGCAGTGGAAGGCCCAGTTTAAGATGTGGTCCACAATCGACGACTCTCAGATTTGCCGCTTCACATCGGACGCTAAAGACAAGCCCATCGGCTGCTCGGTGGCCATCAGCACCTACTCTATGCTGGGTCACACCACCAAGCGCTCTTGGGAAGCCGAGAGGGTCATGGAGTGGATGCGTAGCCAAGAGTGGGGGCTCATCATTCTCGATGAGGTCCACACCATTCCAGGTCTGTGTGTTTATAATCTGAGCAGTATGAATTTCATATCCATTTGAACTGTAATTGAATTTTTGGTAGAGCTATCACTGTAATAGTGATAATAGTCAGTTTAGTGCTTTGTAAAGCTGCAACATAGATGCTTTTGTTTAAAAGTAGCATTACTGAATCAGAAAAAAGAGCACGCTAAAATACGATCTGCAGGTGCTGCTACGAGTCGCCTTGTGAAGCCTGAAAGAATAATACAAATTCAGAGGTGTCTGGTTGGATTTTGCTGGAGTTTTTTTAGACCACATTATAGATCGTTCATCAGATCCATCCACTCTGGGAAGCGGTCCGAAACATAACTGATGTTAAATGTTTTACTGCAGATTGCTTGCAATTACACACTTCCAACAGGGAGGTATCTAATTCCCCATAACTTACATAGTGTAATTTTAAAGATTTTCCGTATATTTTAACAGTACTGTAATGAGCTAATGCTATTCAAGCCCTCCTCGATTCCTATATTAAAAAACCTGATGAAACTAACAAGGAGCTTGATTATTGAATGTAGCTGTCCAGGACTGGAACTAGTAAATCCCAATTCCAAGGACAGAATAGTGCAGGCTTGAGCAATATGGCAATAATGTAATATCACAGTACTTGAAGACGTTTTCATGACACATGATATGCATCATGATGTTTCGTTTTTCTGAGGATTGATAAGTCGAAACGAAGAGCTCCAATATTGCTACATTTAAAGAAATAATATCAAAAGCTACGGTACTGTGCGAAAGTCTTTCGCACAGTACTGTATAAGTAAAACATGTTTGTTCATCATTTCTCCTAAAGAGCTGCACTAAAACCAATAAAACAGGACTAATTATACTCTCTTAGTAATGAAACATGCAGTTTATCATGATATGCTCAGAAAAGCATCATTTAATCTTCATGGTCATTGTACTATAAAATATGGTCATTGGACAGTTTTGATCTGTATATGTAACAAATCTTTGTTTTCTTGCCTGTTGTGTTGCTCTTCTCATCCTCCTACAATCATGCAGCGAGGATGTTCCGTCGTGTCCTGACGATAGTCCAGGCCCACTGTAAGCTGGGTTTGACCGCTACACTGGTGCGAGAGGATGACAAGATTGTAGATCTCAACTTCCTGATAGGGCCCAAACTGTATGAAGCCAACTGGATGGAGCTACAGAACAATGGCTACATTGCTAAAGTCCAGTGTGCTGAGGTGAGACACGCAAACACACAGTTGAAAGCTACTGTAGCAGAGCAGTTTGTGATTGTAACAGACCAAATTTATCCAGGTGACCAAGTGTGATATGCTATATAGGGGTCCTATGTTCCTGTCAGGAGCCCCCTTTTTTGGAAAGGTGGGAACAAATGTGCTTCCTCAGCATCTTTCAGGTTGCTGAACATGCATGGAAGCACATGCTAATGCTTCTTTACATAACCTACCAGACATCTGCAGTTAGTTAGTATGCAGTCCGTAGTTGTGCCAGTTGGGAATGGGTGTCTGGCAGTGAAATATGGAAAGAAAGAGTTCTTTTAAATGTAAGTTGCTGCTGGATTTATGCTTTTGAATTAATAACAATGCTGATGTTGCTTCAAAGGTGACAATCACCATGTTGGAAAAGAGAACTAATTTAATTTGAAAAGGCTTGCTAAAGTAGGCTGTTTGTTTCACTGTTGATCTTCAGACTGTTTCCACTGAAAATTGAAATTGCCTCTTTCACTGAAATTGAACATTTTTGCCAGAAACGTTTCAGTAGCTGAAATTTAAATCGCATAAGGACAAGAAAATCATTAACACTGTGTCAGGACCCTGTGTTTGGGCTGGGCACTTGTTAAACATGAATGCAAGACAGCTTTTTACCCCCTCTTTTGTGTGTAATATACTGTTGCAATTTCCTTGTTTTTTTTGCAGCTGTTTCTCAAACAGTTGCAGCGTTCGGTTTGCAGTTATTCCAGCTTATCAGATCAAACCTTGTGAAAATGTGATGCCTGATTGATGTCTGTCACAGCAGGGTACAGAAGATTTACAGTCTGCAGGAGTCTGTGTGAATTCTGTAGCACACATATTAAGCAACACAAGACAGGTTTAATACCTTTTTATTAATGTTCAGTTCAGGACGGGTGTTGCTCAGTCATGTTAGTTAAGCACTGCCTGCTTTACTTGATCACCTGGCCTACTGCTCTAGCAATGCAACGCTTATACACGCTCTGTCCTTTTATGGGTGAAAAGGAACACTTCCAGTTTCAGGCTGTTATTGCCGGCGATAACGAGTGTAATTTAATATGGAAGTTGAAGCAAGTTGAATATGGTGTTTGGAAGTAAATAGGAATATACAACAATATACAATCAGGCTTAACATTATGACCACCTCCTTGTTTTTACGCTTATCATTTTATCAGCTCCACTTACTACATAGGTGCACTTTGTAGTTCTACAGTTACAGACTGTCCGTCTGTTTCTCTGCATACTTTGTTAGCCCCCTTTTACCCTGTTCTTCAGTGCTTTTTAAACACCTCAGTGTCACTGCTGGACTGAGAATAGTCCACCAAGCAAAAATATCCAGCTTACAGCGTCCTGTGGGCAGCATTCGCTGACCACTGATGAAGGACTAGAGGTGACCAACACAATCTGTGCAGCAGCAGACAAGCTATCGTCTCTGACTTTACATCTACGTGGTGGACTGACAAGGTAGGAATGTCTAATAGAGTGGACAGTGAGTGGACACTCCAGCAGCACTGCTGTGTCTGATCCACTTGTACCAGCACAACACACCACCACTATGTAAGTGTTACTGCAGTGTTGAGCATGATCTACCACCCAAATAATACTTGCTCTCTGAGGGTCCATGGGGGTCCTGACCACTGAAGAACAGGGTAAAAGGGGGTAACAAAGTGGGTAACAAAGTATCAGAGAAACAGATGGACTACAGTCTGTAACTGCAGAACTACAAAGTGCTCCTATACAGTAAGTGGAGCAGATAAAATGGACATTGAGCATAGAAACAAGGAGGTGGTCAGAATGTTATGCCTGATCTGTGTATTTTATTAGTGTTCATTTGCACTAGAACACCAAAACTGGACACCTGAGATGTGGAGGACGAGATGAGTCTATCTTATTAGGTTTATATGAAGCAAGAGGCAGAAATTGCAATATACTTCTTAGACTGAACTTAGGAAGTTTGGCAAAGGGTCCCAGCAGATTTCCTTGAAAAACTGAAAGCAAGTCTTCTGAAAAGAATAGAAGCTGTAATAAAGGCAAAATGTGGACACACTGAACAATTTGATGTTGTTGAGGTTTCTGTGTAATTTTTAAATTAAATATAATTTTGCCTTTTTCCTGATATTAAAGCATACATAAATTATGCCTTTCTACTGGAAATGAAACAGAAAGAATGGTCTCTGACTTTTGCACAGTACTGTATATGTCTAAGAATACCTCTGCTGTCGGAACAAAACCTCATACCTCCACAAAGGTAACTTCACAGGACAAGGAAAACATTCTCAACGTTTGATGGAAGTAGATGGAGAAATTATTTTTTTCCATTTCTGTTGTGCCAATTCTCAAACTTTTGACACAACATGAAGGGCAACTGCGTTTTTTAAAATAATGTCAAAAGATATGAGCCCCCCCCCCTTTTTTCCTTAATGCATAATCTCTAATGCATAATCTGTGTCCCTCTTAGGTGTGGTGTCCTATGGCCCCAGAGTTTTATCGTGAATATGTGGCTATAAAAACGAAGAAGCGGATCCTGCTGTACACCATGAACCCCAATAAGTTCCGCGCCTGCCAGTTTCTCATCCGCTTCCACGAGAGGCGCAATGACAAGATCATCGTCTTTGCTGACAACGTCTTCGCACTCAAAGAATATGCCATCCGGCTCAACAAGTAAAGCACAAATTTACACTAACATGCCCATCTCATACCAAAATCACACCGACCTTATATTTATGAAGCAGCTCTGCCCCAAATGTAGAACTAAATTGTATTCCCTGGAATATAAAAGCCAAAAACTCAAGTTAGTCTGCCCGATTTTAGTGTGTGTCCTGGAAGAAAGCAGTTTTGAATGGCTTAGCAACCTTCATCACAGTCTGTTCACTGAGAAGAGTTGCCTCATTTTAAGATGATTTCAAAAGAGGCTGATTCCTCTGCTTTCATTCTCTTCCTGCACCACTCATTACTCACGCGGTCAGTCAGCCTCAGTAACCTACCTGCTCAGGGTTGCCAGATTGGGCAGGAGCGTCTTAACACAATTTGCTATGAAAGTAATATTGTACAAGTGATGTTTTTTCATTCATTATCTTGGTGTATTTCGATTATGTTTTATTAAAAATAACTAAGTAGAATATATGCAATAGTGCAAATCAATAATAAGTAGTTACTGTATGTAATGATAATAATAACTTGGGCATCTATTAAAGTTAAAATTCTTGAGCGTTTCTTACTTTTGTAAAATATTCAAAATAATATTAGAAAATTTAGATTTTTGAGAGTAGCAGCACTAATAATCAGACCTTTTACTTTAATTCTCAGACCTTTCCTCTAATTCGTGATTTCAGTTGCCGTTGAGATCATTAAGAGGGGGCTCAGAGTTTAGTTTTTTTTTTCCTTTTTGCTGCACCGACGTAAAGAATCAAACTGCCAGGCAAGATAAATTTTCCTGCTAAGTTCTAGATCTCACATTGGCTTTGGCCTTTTTAAACCCTTTTGCATGCTGGGAAAGCTCTGTAGTGTAAGCAGTGATCCAGTGGGGGATGATTTGCATGCCTAATCAGCTGATTTTTGGCTTTTCTTTTAATAGTATTTCAGCTGATTATTAAAAAAATAGGAAATTCAGGAAAACACAGTTTGAAAAATACACGCTGGTGAACTTCAGCGTCTTCGTGGAAAGAATTTTTTTCTTAAGAACGGTTGATGAATAAGGCCCATTGATTCTAAACAGAATGGCGAGCCTAAATTTTAAAAGGGTCGTACATCTTCACATTCTCTTTATGCATTTCGCATTTTCATATTTAGAAAAGCTCTTAATGAGGTTCTCGTGCAACAGTTGTTTGGACAAGAACAGCCTCTTATCCCCAGGAGGCTTGTGTATGGGGGTTGTTGTAGCTGCATGGCTCAGGAGTGCTTTTCTAGGAAACTATGGACTGTTTCTCTGTTATCACTGCCTTAGCCCATAATCAGCTCATGGTGATTATCACCCGTCAACAGAATAATTCTATGCTTTTCATGTGAACTCCTTTCAGCTGCTAGGAGTTTTTGTGGAAACTGCACTTGCACAGCGTCAGGCTTAAGTCTACTGTTTTCAAGTAGGTAAATGGTGGGATTGTAGGAATTAGCCTGGAACAATGACGGACAGTATTGGGAAGTACAATTTCAACAAATATTTTCGTGTGATTTGCCTGTTTGTAAGGTGTTTGCACATATTTGCCAATCTTGTTTTTATTTATTTGTTTGTTTATTTATTTTATCTAGACCATATATTTATGGACCAACATCACAAGGGGAGCGGATGCAGATCCTCCAGAATTTCAAGCACAACCCTAAGATCAACACCATTTTTATCTCCAAGGTAATGCACCTCTTTCTGTTCTCCATGCGTTTCCTGATACGCCAGTGCCTGTGTTTCTGCACTAGAGCTTTAACCAGGCCTGAAATTTATACCAAGAACATTCTGTCAGCATCAGACCCACAGCACGAGTTTAGTTTAGAACCTGAACCTGGTTGTAGCCTAATAGAATTTTCTGCTTCGAGGCACAGGTAGGATTTTTGGGTTCCTTGAATATTTCATGCATAAGCCCCTTGCCTCACCTCATTTCCTATAACAGAACCTGTCAACAACAATCCTGCTTTTTATTTATCTTATTAACCTATACATACACCCACCAGCCACTTCATTAAATACGTCTCCTTGTAGTACTGTAGCCAGTATTTCTTGGGTGGTGGATCATTCTCAGCACTGCAGTAGCACTGATGTGGTGGTGGTGTGTTTGTGTGTGTTGCGGTGGTCTGAGTGGATCAGACACAGCAGTGCTGCTGGAGTTTTTAAACACCTCAATGTCACTGCTGGACTGAGAACAGTCCACCAACCAAAAATATCCAGTGCCCTGTGGACAGCGTCCTGTGACCACTGATGAAGGATTAGAGGATGACCAACAGAAACTGTGCAGCAACTGATGAGCTGCTGTCTCTGACTTTACATCTACAAGGTGGACCAATAAGGTAAGTGTGTCTAACAGAGTGGACAGTGAGTGGACAAAAATACCAGCTCTGCTGTGTCTGATCCACTCGTACCAGCCAAACACACACTAACACGCCACCGCTACGCCAATGTCACTGCAGTGCTGAGAATGATCCGTGATCTATGAACTATCCTGACAACCAGTGGTAACCAGTTTTGTATGGCTTAAGGTTGTTAATATTTTCAGCTGTAGGGAGATGACCACAGACTTTTCACATCTTTTCATCTCGTGTCTTTTATTTTTTGCACCAAATTATAGAGAGTAGTCTTAACAAGAGTTTTGATAAGTATCATTATTGATGAGCAGTATTGGTATCGATACTGGCACCGATTAAACCCTAACAATACCTATCCCTACCCCCCACCCATATAATACTTACTCTGTGGGGGTCCTGACCATTGACAAACAGGCTAAAAGGGGGCTAACAAAGCATGCAGATAAACAGATGAACTACAGTCTGTACAAAGTGCTCCTATATAGTAAGTAGAGCTGATAAAATGCACAACGACTGACCAACCACTTCATTAAGTACACCACCTTGTTTCTACATCATCGGTTGTCCATGATCATTGGTTGTCCGTCTTGCAGGAGTACTACGTGTGCTAAGCCTGAACGCATGGCTGGGGCTAATGATGTACGGACCACTGACCAGTCAGGCACAATCGTTCACATGCTAGAGTGTCGCCATACTGTACAGTTACATGCTTTTCCTTCAGCTGATCAGTCTGTGATAAATTATACAAGTATACTGTCTAGTTTTGTGGCCCAGAAGTGTCCAGGCTGATTGGCCAATGTTTTCTTTGTCTGGCCTGAAATACACGAAAGTCTTTGACAGCACTACGAGTTTAGCATTAGCACTTAGGCTTAAAGTTGGAATGTGGATCACAGGCGAGATGGGGTAAAGCAGTGGTAGAAAGGCAGTGGCAAGGTAAGCGCACACCATGTTTACTTCTTAACATCCAAAGTTCATCCAAGGATGCTCATATTCAGCTAATCTGGAATGATGTGTAGAATTCTCAGGATCTTGAAGGATCTAAGCATAAAGACTGCTTTACACATACTATCTGAATCAGTAGTTCTTTAGTAGATTCTGCAGTCCACCAAAAACAAACCCTCTTTTCTATAAGGGCTAAATAGTTAGAGATGTAAAAGTCAATGGCTGTTTTATTATATATGTCTTGGGCATCATCTAGATGCTTTTTGGCAAATGCAGGAAGAGTCTTTGTGTTCTGTTTGGTCAGCAGTGGTTAGAACTCTCCTGTTTTTGTGGTTACTTGGTCTAATGTTAAATGTTGTTTGATCTGTAATATTAAAGTGTGACATCTACAAAAATAGAAGAAATTAGGAAGGGTGTACATACTTTTCTCAGTACTGTGTATATATCTCTCAACACAAAATGGAGATCTGCAGTATAAGCAGCGTGCACTGTAAGAACTCCTAAGGCCGCAGTCAGCTAAACCTACACCAGCACATTCCGTATCATGCAGCATACATAAATCAGGCTCTACTCTGCTTTTCACAGCTGCAATCTCATTAGGAGTCTTGGGTAATTTACCAACATTTAAAGCCCCTTTCAGACGGGATTCATTTTCCATGGAGGTGGAGTAATGCCAGTTTATCGCAGGATGTCTAATGTTTAGGACTGTGGATCAGAAATCTCAGTATAAATGATGCAGATGGGAGCAGTTTTTGGAATTATGCAACACATTTATGCCAGAAAAAAGTAACGTCAAAACATTTATGTGTGTTAATGAATGCTCCATCACTGGCATCATAATTAGCTTGAAAAGTCACAGCCACCAGCCAAGTTCACTGCATAAAAATAAATATGACGAGAAAGGAATCAGCTCAGAGACCGAGAGAGACCGAGAGAGACCGAGAGAGACCGAGAGAGACCGAGAGAGACCGAGAGAGACCGAGAGAGACCGAGAGAGACCGAGAGAGACCGAGAGAGACCTGGACACAGTAGTTATACCTTTATGCAAATTAAATGTAAATTAGGCAAAAGTTGCTGATTTGTCATCAGCCAATCTTTTATGATAGCTGCTTAGATTTGGTGATGAAAATGCACAGGCCCAGCTTCTCTCTTAATACAGATGGTTCTTCAAGGGTTCTTTAGTAAAATGTTCGCATGTTTAATGGTTTCTTTGCATTGTGAAATTGTTCTTCAGGTTGATGGAGAATGTGTTGTATGTGGTTCTTTATAGCACCAAAAAGTTCTTCCATTATTACGTGTGACCGTTTCATTAAAGGCGGTCAAATCTGCATTCTTTTATGCAAATCTCAGAAATAAGGACCAATATGCTTGTAGAATGGATGAATATGCACCGGAAGTATATTAAAAAGCAAATATTCAATTTTGTTAATTATTTCTTTTAAAAATATACTGAATACACAAATAAGATGGTAAGAACTATAAACCAATGCAGCTCAGTCAACGCCTTCAGATTTATCCGCTGATGTGTTTTCACTCTTGTAATATGCAAACACACTTGCTATGTAAAGCAGGGAAAAAGGTTGAGGGGGTGAGCTGACAGGCTAGATGTGATAGTATTGTTTCAGCAGGTCAGCATAGTCAAATGAAAGCATGCATCACTGGATGAGTGGGTTTATGCAGCTGTTCAGGACTGAGCTGATATTATAAGCTGTACAAAGTCCATTACCATGCAATGTAAATTGTCTCAAAAAAGTGTCCTCTATGTTCTCTTCTTTCTATCTCTCAGGTGGGAGACACGTCATTTGACTTGCCTGAGGCGAACGTCTTGATTCAGATCTCGTCTCATGGAGGCTCTCGCCGCCAGGAGGCCCAGAGATTGGGCAGAGTGCTACGTGCCAAGAAAGGTAACTCATGAACAATTATCAAAGATCTCTGAAGCACAGAAAGTGTTATCCATTCTTTCTGCTGTCCTGTGGATATTAGAAGGTGTGCTATTCTGTGCAGGGATGGTTGCTGAGGAGTACAATGCCTACTTTTACTCACTGGTCTCTCAGGACACACAGGAGATGGCCTATTCTACCAAGAGGCAGCGTTTTCTGGTTGACCAGGGGTACAGTTTCAAGGTTTGTCTCCAGCCTCAGAAAGGAACTGACCAATTATGCGAAGAATCAATGATTTTAGCCGGCTTTAATTTTTACTGTTTAACATACTTAACCTTAATGATTTCTTTATCTTAATATTTCATTGCAGTCTCAGACATGACATTGTCTCTGATGCTGCATAAAAGCAATTGCAGCACCTGCATCCCCACTTTTATTAGAGAGTGAGAAAACAAACTTCTGCTCCACCAACTTTTGCTGAAAGAAAGCTGTCATTTGAATGAGAGCAGGAAAGTCACTCTTTTCTCTGCAAGGTTTGATTGCACACAAGGTACTGTATCTAAAGCAAAGAAGAAGAGATTCAGGAGAATCAGTACACAGTGGGATCAAAGCATGGGCAAAGCTAGCAAACGTCAGTACTACAACCTAATGCAGCAAACGTCAATGTAACCTCAGCCCTTAACTTTGTTGTCCCACTTCCACACAAAATCAGGTGCAAATGACACACTGTTATGTATAACAGGAGGCTGCACAGCTAAAATCTTGAAGCCTTGATTTTCTCAGTTTTGTCTATTTCTGTAGTTAGCAGTATGTCAGTTTTCAAGTCCCTTGACAACTTGACTCAGTGTAAACACACACACACACTAAGTGTACAGAAAGTTGACAATTAACATGTTACCATGATAAATTATTAACAGCATGCATTTATGGTTGTATTTGCAGTTTTACCTTTTGAACCATCTCTGCTTCCACCCTGAAGCACAGCTTCCCACACGCTGCCTGCTGCTGTAGACCTTAGAAGTTGTGTTTATTATTGTAGTCATTGCCATGCCTATGTTAGAAAGTTTTAAAACCCATACGAGTATTTGTCCTCCAAACCTCGCCCGATCTTCTGAATTACAACTACATTCCTGCTAATACTGCTACAAACTGACCTGGCAGCATCCCCACAATACACCAACCTCCTCACAAATTAGTGAGATTTTTTTTTTTTATATTGAATAGTCAAGACACATTAGCATTCTGACTAGTTGATGCTGATATATAACAGTGGCTGTGTTTACATGCAAGATTTTTACCATTCGGATTGTAGATTAAGACTGAGGTGTTTATGCTCACTCTACCTGATGGAAATCTCCATTGACATGCACACTACAAGAAATCCGCTCCAAAATGTTACCATGACAATTAGCATCATGTGAGTCCAGTCAGTGAGATGAGCAGCACCTGTTTTTAATTGCTTTTAAATGATGTCAAAAGTCCTTCACATGTAATTATTAAAGAAGGCCGAGAGGAAGACGTCGTGAGACACGTAAGCTGGACGTCCGTCCCACCGCCGTCTTTTAAAGATCAGCATAAATTTTGTCTCCTCAGCAGACCAGTTTCTGCTCTGCCATGTTAAACTTTCACCACAGAGCGCAGTAGCAGTAGTGATTTTCCAAAATGCCATTTTTTTCCACAGAAATCAAGGTTTCATTTTCATGATGTACCACTTTGTTTCCAGAACTGTTACATTTTGGAATGAAGCCTCTTCATTTTTATATATATATATATATATATATATATATATATATATATATATATATATATATATATATATATATATATATATATATATATACACACCCCTTCATTCACAGGTTATCACTAAGATGGCAGGAATGGAGGAGGAAGATCTGATGTTCTCCACACGTGAGGAGCAGCAGCAGCTCCTGCAGAAGGTTCTGGCAGCGTCTGACCTGGACGCAGAGGAAGAGGTGGTGACTGGAGAGATGGGAGGAAAAACACAGGTACACTGTTTTCTTCATCTTCCTCTACATCAGGGATGCTTAATGAACATTCTGTAAGGTCCAGTTTGAGAAAATGTCCTCAAGCAAAGGTCCAGAACTTCATAATCACTTGTTCAGTGTCATATACTGTTTATTGAAGTAGCCTTGTATATCAACAACAGTCAGCAACTGAATGTCAGATCAAATAAAGTACAATTCATTCATATTTCAACAACATTTATTTAGTTATTTATTTTCAGCCAGTTTTCTCTTTTTAGAGAATGCCATGTGAAATAACCTCCCTCTGACTCAATATCTTCTCTGACTGCCGTGTCTCTCCTCATCCCTCCCCTGTGTGTGTGCATCACTCTCTTGAGTTTCACTGCTCATCTTAATGCACAGATCTGAATGGCTGAGTAGTGTCATGTGTGAAATTTACAATGAATGCGATTTGTCTGAGTCTCCCGGACCGCTAAAGTGGTACCATAAAGGCTAGAAAAGGTAGGCAGATTAATATAGGACCACTCTGTCAAAATGAAATAATTCTCCATAGTATATCAGTTATAGGTACAGGTCCGCATAGGACAGTGTCAGGGGCTAGACTCAGATCGCAGCCCGCCCATTAGTGACCTCTGCTCTACATGTTTTTTTCAAAGAATGCATTCACTTACTCTTCCCCACCTCTTACATTTATACACTGGACTTTGTTCCTGAGGTGAACCAAAGTCACAGACATAGACAGGAGCCCACCAAGCATATGTAAGCATGTTGTTTCAAAATCTAATACTTTGAACTTTTCTGCACTCTTAATGAGGCCTTTGAGGAAACATGTCACATGCAATGTTGCTGGAACAGCACCTGAGCACCCAGAGTTGTTTTGTCGTTACTGAAAGAGCTCTGTTGTGTTTCTAAAAGTACAGTGACTTGTACCTGTGCCAGATTAAGACATTTAGATGCTTAATGTGGCTTCATTTTGTGATTTCTTAATTTCAAGTTCTACAATATTTGGATAGAAATCTTAGAAAGATTTTTCCAAGAAAATCTTATTCTGGTGCTTAGAAACTGTTTGAAGGGATAGGGTTTTTCCACGTTTTAGTCCATCCTGCCAGATCTGCTTACAATTTCAATGAGCCATTGATTTTTTTTTTTTTTTTTAAACAAGTTTCAAAATCAAATGTGACTTTTTATTAAGTGTGTTGTCACCTGAAGTTTTGTAACTGTCTGTAAAAACAGTGGTTTGAAATATAAATCTTATTTTTCAAACTGAGACAGATGAACCGTATTGTATCTTAGTATTGCAAAAGTTAGAAACCCACCCCACCCCCCCATCAACAGTTAACACATTCTCTATAGCAGGGGTATTCAATTCTAATTCAGTAAAGTTCAGTTCAAGAAAGTTTCCTCAATTAAAAGTCCAGAACTTTATAATGACTCATTTTATTTTATAATGTCCATTTTATATTTAAAAGTCAGATTTACGTGGATTTTAGGATCCCATCATACTTTTTCACACATTAACATCTCAAAAAGAAGGTCCAACTTGTAGTTAGGTTTCAAATACAAAATCAACATTATACTGATGAAGATATGACAGTAGGAGATAATTCACTTGCATGCTCTTAAGATACGTCCTTCACCAAGTCTGGATTGAGTTCTGTTTAAATACTCTATTAGTGAGATTGCAATCTTATTCATCTGCTTGGGGAAGGGTTCTGAAGCAGGTTGCATGCAGTAACACCAGAGGGGTCTCCAAATCCCCAAACCCCATAGTGAAGCTTTAACAATTTAAATAAATAAATAAATAAAAAAGACATAACACAATCTGCTGTAACTTTTGCTCAGACCACTTTTTTGTTAAATCAGCAAACAAACAGGATTATGCATCAAAATGTGCAGCAGCCGTTTCTCTTTTCTTCCCTCATTGACTTTTCTCTTATTCTGTGTCCAGTTCTCACGCAGGCCAGGCACCATGAGCTCCATGTCAGGCGCTGATGACGCCATCTACATGGAGTACCAGGCTTCTCGTGGTAGCAAGACAGCGGCTATCAAGAGCGTCCACCCTCTCTTCAAGCGCTTCCGCAAGTGACCTCTTTATGGCTCTGGATAGGAAATAGTACTGCCCCAAAAAATGGGTTCTCTCACTAAGGAGGCTGTGGGCAAGATTTTGCCCAAAACATGGTGGGAAGAGTGAGGAGAGTGGATGTAGTTGTTGGGTCTCTGATGGAGATTAGCAACAACCAAAGGACTAATGGGTGGGGGGGAGAAAAAACGGACCAAGACAAAAAATAAAAAAAATAAAAAATCTTGCCACTTTGAAGAATCTTCAAGGGAAATTTAATTTAATTTTCTGCATAATTAAATATTTATTATGTAAACAGTCATTCAGCATTTGTTGTGAAATGTGCTGTTATAGAGAAGTCAGAGTCACAGCAATCACAGCAAGCTGTTACATGACATGGATTAAATGTGCTGTCTGATGCCTGAGACATTGTTTTGCCATAGTTTTGAGAGAAGGTTTTGGTCTAAAGAGAGATACCTGCAGGGCTTCGTAAGACTAAATAGTCCACATAGAACAGTCCAGATTTACCAACATTTACAATTTTATTTTGTTACATATAACTCTTTGGACATTTTACAACTAACTAGCTATATTTGAGTTATACATTTTAGGGACCCCTGGTTCCTTTCACCACCACTGAAAAGAAATTTGTCAGCAAGCTTCTCTGCATTAATCCATTTTTTTCATCGAACAACAGTGAGTACTTCTCAACAACTCAATTATACAGAAATTTAGCAAAACAGTAGCTTTGGGAAACTGTTTTAAGCACTTCTTTAAAGCCCTTTACAAATAGAATCTGGTATGTCAGAAAAGTTGGATGTAAAATGTGTTGCATACTGCTGAAGAGGTGTTTTGAAGAGTTGAGATGTCCTTACTGACTGTTGAATTTAATGTCTTATTTCATGGAAATAAAAATGTTTTTGTAATGCTGAAAACTGCCGTGTAGTGTGTTTTGGTGAATACGAACGCTGTAATCGCATTATAAATGGATGCTAAAGGAACAAAGAGTAATGCTCGTACTTGTTTCAGCCAGCAGGGAAGAGGGGCAGGTCCTTTTTTCCTCTCCAGCTTTGGGTTAGTCTAATGAATGCTAAAGACTAAATGCCAAAATTTCACCTCAGCTGCACTGTTGCACCCTGCACAGTTCTGTGGTTGCCAAATTGGTTAAAATACTTCATGCTTAGCTTTCTGCTTAAATGCCTTCAGACCCTGTCGTGTAAAGAAGAATGTGTTTCCAAATCACGTTCCTTGGGTAAATCCTGTATTACAGGATATCGCTTGGAACCACATGAACCTCCTTTAACAAACCAGAGAGCAGTGTTTCAAAAAACCAACCATCTGGCATTTTCATATATATATATATATATATATATATATATATATAAAACAAACCGCTCTTGCCCCAGACAGGGAGACACTTCACACCAGTCAGGGACAAGTGGAGGCTGACCCTGCAGTCACTGTTTTTGTGGTTTCAATCACCTGAAAATGACTTTTCAGCAGAGAACGTGAATCATCCTGCATAGATAAGAATGAAAAACCATCACCCCAGTAAGCACCAACACAGCATGGCTGTGAAATAAGCTGCTCAACTTCCCATGCTTCATGCGATTGGCTGCTCATCATGAATGTCACGCTTTCATACGCACAAGGATTAGTCACAGAGTTTTTTGGTAACTGTCTTAAAGTGGAATCCCACTAATTTTGAGTCCTTGCATTGTAAACAGGGTCATTCACATTAACATTCACAATGGTTCAACATAGAGAAACTCACAGGCTCTGATTTCTTCACAGTGGTGCTGAAAGGAACCAAGGGTCACAATGTCTACAACACTAATATAATTTTTTTAGCAAAGTCACCAGTGAACCTACATGTGCCTTCTGAGTTTTTACATGTAATGTTGATAATGGTAAAATAGTCATAAGTCTGGGGGAAAAAAAAGGTTTTCTTTGGGGACTATTCTTCCTTACAACATACTGCATGCACCCCTCCACCATTAATCCATTCAAATAAAGGAATTAAAATACATTTTAAGCTAAAATAATAAATTCATTTTAAAAACCAGTGGACTTCCCCTTTGATGCACAATATTATGTGATTGTTATGTCCATCATAACCTTTTTCTGTAAGGTTTGTACGTCTAAACACAAACTTCAAGCAAGACTCTTTCAAGCCAAATCAAAAGATATGTGTGAGTGACTAATATAAAGTAATAATAAAAATGCTCAAGGTTCCTGATCGCAGATTTCTTCATTTATTTCATTCACTGATTCATTTGTAAAGATTTCTTTTAGTGGTCAGTGGCCTGGTCATGTAGAAATGTTTGGGGGCAGTTGAGGACGCGCTTGTTCTTTTGGCTCTCACACATGCACAGAGGGCTAGAAAGGCAGGAACAGACTGAAAAGTCCTTTAATCTGGTGTTCACCACATTCGCCAGCATTTCATTTCTCTGCTTGAAAGTGTTTGTTTTCTGGTTTTGTGATGTGTGTAAAGTGACTAAGGAGAAAGGGTGACCTGGACCCTGGGTCACATTGGGCTCTTCACACGCAGAGATGTCCTAACGTGTTTGCTTTTGTCCAGTGGGAAGATCAGATCTCTAATCACAACAGTGGTCTGATTAAGATTTACAACCTCTTTTGTTGTCTTTTTTTGTTTTTATTATTTTGGGAGGTGGGGTCAGGGGGTGGTGGGTGATGTCAGAAAGCTGACTCAGCATTTTCACAGTACTGTCAGCATGCGCTGACAGTGGTCCTTTTTTTTTGGTGCAATTTTTAATTTTCCTGCCCACTTCACCCACAACTTTCCTGTGACATAATGATAGCACCAACCTGGAAAGCCAAACGCACCTCTCTAAAGTGTGTCTGAGTGAGGAGCTGGAGCTGCTTAGCTTAAAATTCTTAGAATAAAATCTAACTGAAGTATATTCACATACATATTTTATGTTTTTAAGTTCACCTGAGCGATTAGGAACGCTTAAATGGTCAGCCATGACTTCCTAGGAATTCTATGGAATGAAGAACTCAACTAGGAATTCTATACTAGGGAATGTATAAGATAGAACACAGGCAAAATTCCAGTGGTGGTCAAATAAATGTAATTGGTTACTGTACTTAAGTATTTTTTTTCGTGTATCTGTCATTTACTGAAGTATTTCCATTTATGGTGACTTTTTACTCTCACTCCACTACATTTCAAAGTCAAACATCTTACTTTTCACTCCTCTACTTTATGCAAAATCTGTCGTTCCTTTTGTCTTATGTGTGCATAAAAACGCAATGCACTTTGTTTTGAGCTTGTTTTGACCTGTTGGACATAGCTACCCACTGAAAGCACATGATTCAAAGGCAGTGCAGCAGCATAAGTGCCTAGGCCAACATAAATGATGAACTAACCTAACTTTGTGTAAATAGAGCACAATATAGAAATATGTCCACATATGCAGTCGAGACTGACGCGGCTTTTTTCTGAATTTCTACAAACACCATTTCATTTTATAGTAAATGAGTTTGGGCTGGTTTATGTTTATGAACAGACGCCTACAGATCAACATAGTAAAGGAGCTCATCTGTGATCCTGAGTTTAAAGCCAGTTTTTATTCAACTTAAACTTGGAACTAAGTTGTAAATAAATCTGAAACTGAAACTTTGCTTGTGTGTAAAAAGTGATTTCAGAGCCACTCGGTTCTCCCTGATGGAAACTGTTTACCTTCAGTGTTTTGTGCTTATGATCATTTTAATAGACGTCAGCGTCACTAATTAATGACCTTCTATTAAAAGACTGGTTTACCAAGAGAGACGCTGGAGGACTTTCACCTGAAATGAGTTCACAAAGCGAGTCTTGTTATAAAAATGATAACAGGACATCAGAGCCAGAATTACTCTTTTAGTACTTTTACTTTTGATACTTAAGTAAATTTGAAGGCAAAAACCTTTGTACTTTTACTCAAGTGGAGGTCTAGAGTAAGGACTTCTACTTTTACTGGAATAATATTTTACCTTGGGTATCTGTACTTTAGCACAAGTACATGGTTTGTGTACTTCATCCACCACTGCCTAATTGCCTCAGTCATCCACGAGACCAGAAAATACAGCAATGATGTGCAACAAAAGGAATCAGGAAAAGGCTACAAGAAAATAGCTAACATTACTGGAACTTTCAGTGGGACCATGTTTGATTGTCAGATGAGACAATAATAGAGGTTTTTGGCAACAAACACCAGAGGTGAGTTCAGTGTGGACACAAAGAGGGACATGCAGAAAAGTAGCCCATCCCCACTGTGAAGTATTTTGTAGTACTTTGCCATGTGTTCTCCAGTCTCATTAAGCATTATAGGTGACACTAAGAGTCTATCTCTGCAAAAGGAGGCCACAGAAAGTGTTAAATGATGGAGTGTCAATAATTGTGGCACAATTATTAACAAATATTTATTTTCTGGTGAGATTTTTTTCTACCATTGCACTTAAAAAGATTAGATGCGTTACAATGATAAACGAAAAATGAAAAAGATAAGCAGTAAAAATGTTTTTATGGCCTGTGTTGTATAGGGTTCTCTGTAACACCAAAAGGGTTCTTCTACTGTTACAAGCTAGTCCTCGTAACAATAGCAGAACCCTTTTGTGGCTATAAAGAACCATTTTCAATGCATATGCATATGGTTCTATATAGCACTAAAAAGGGTTCTTTTCTATGGTTATGAGCTTGGCATTGTAAGAAAAGAAGAGCCCCTTTTGGTGTGCCATAGAACCATTTTCAAAAAGGTCCATACAGAACCATATACAACATTATTCTCCATTACTATTATTAAAGAACCGGTTCACCATGCTGTTACATGCCAGAAAGGCTGTCTGTTGTTTTTTTTTCTTTCCACATCCACTTTTTCCTTGCCCTCTTAGTCCCGTCCTATTACAGGTGATTGGTCAGACACAGGGACTGCTGTTAATGAAAGGAGCTGTTTCTGGAGTGAAGGCGGGGCTTCTGGTTCAAAGGTGGCCCATGCTGGAAGAAAGGAGAGAGAGAGCTGGGGAGAGGAGGCCTTGTTGTTTTTGTTTGTGGCTCAGCTGCTTGTCATTGCTTGTGGTGTTAATGTGAGCAAATGTGATTGTGCTAACCTACTGTTTACTATCTCAGTGTGGGCAGGTTAGTAAGAAACCCAGCAGTATTGATAGTTAATTGTTTGTTGTGTACACTAGCAGGATAGGCAGGAAAGCTGTTTTGTTTTTTCTTTGGCACCGTCCGTAGTCCACCTGGGTGTGTTGGCTATGTGAATTTATTCACCTTTGTACCTTTTTGTGGACCCTAAGCGTAGCTTCACTTCACTTTCGTGCTTTCTTTTTTTTATGTTCGTATGTTTGTATTGTTACGTGGATCAGATTAAATCTGATTAAGAGCAGCAGCTGTGTGTTTGTCTTAACTGTCATCAATAGTACTGGATTTTCACTCATCTCATGTTATGTCCTCTCTTACACCTGGTCATTAAAAACAAGTATAGAGAGCGGACGGTAACAATGCAAAGAACCAATTAAGCATGAAATGGTTTTAAGTACAACTCATGGTTCTAAACAGAACCATTCCCCCCTTACTACCCCTTAAAAAACAATCTTCAAAAGATTCAGATTGATGGAGAATGTGATGGCTATGGTTCTCCATAGCACCAAAAGGGTTTCTTTACTGTTACAAGCTGGTCATTTTAACAATAGCAGAACCCTCTTATTGCTATATAGAACGATATGCAACAAGCCTCACTACCCCTTGAAGAACCATCTTTTTAATAGATTCAGACTGATGGAGAGTGTGTTGTATATGGTTCTATACAGCACTAAAAGGGGTTCTTCAACTGTGACGGACTGGCAGCCTGTCCAGGGTGTATCCTGCTTTCGCCCAATGACAAGCTTGTCATTGTAACAATAGCAGAACCCCTTTTGTGGCTACATAGAGCCATGTTCAAAAAGGTTCCATATAGAACCATATGCAACATGCCTCTCTAACCCTTGAAGAACCATCTTTTTAAGAGATTCAGACTGATGGGGAGTGTGTTGTATATGGTTCTGTATAGCACTAAAAGGGGTTCTTCTACTGGTACAAGCTTGTCAATGTAACAGAACCCTTTCTGTGGCTATATAGAACCATTTTCAAAATGGTTCCATATAGAACCATACACAACACATTCTTCATCAATCCGAAGCAATTAAGCACAAAATGGTTCTATGTAGACCTCTCCATGGATCACCACCTTATCGTGGTGGAGAGGTTTGTGTGCTTGAAGGACCCTAGGAGCTATGTTGTCTGGAGCAAAAGCTCCTGGTAGGGTCTCCCATGGCAAACTGGTCCTAGGTGACAGGCCAGACAAAGTGTGATCCATAACCACCCCTATGAGGACAACAAAGCAGGACTTGTGTACCCTGCCCGGATCAGGGTTACCGGGGCCCCACCCTGGAGCCAGGCCTGGGGGAGGTGCTCGCCAGCGAGCGTCTGGTGGCCGGGCATTCACTCATGGTGCCCGGCCGGGCCCAGCCCGAAGGAGCTACATGAGTCCCCCCTCCCATCGACCCACCACCGATGGGAGGGGCAGTAGTAGGGGTGCGGTGCATTGTGGATCGGGCAGTGTCCGAAGGCGTGGGCCTTGGCGTTCTGATCCTCGGTTGCTGAAACTGGCTTTTGGAACTTGGAACGTTACCTCACTGGCGGGGAAGGAGCCTGAGTTGGTGCGCGAGGTCGAGAGATACCGGCTAGATATAGTCGGGCTCACCTCAACACACAGCTTGGGCTCTGGGTCCAATCTCCTTGAGAGGGGCTGGACTTTTTTCTTTTCTGGAGTTGCCCATGGTGAGAGGCGGCGGGCAGGTGTGGGCTTTCTCATAGCCCCTCGACTCGGCGCCTGTATGTTGGGGTTTTCCCCGGTGGACGAGAGGGTAGCTTCCCTACGCCTTCGGGTTGGGGAACGGGTCCTGACTTTTGTCTGTGCTTATGCACCAAACAGCAGTTCAGAATACCCAGCCTTCATAGAGTCCTTGGAAGGGGTGCTTGAAAGTGCTGCTCCTGGAGACTCGATTGTCCTACTGGGGGACTTCAACGCTCACGTGGGCAACGACAGTAAGACCTGGAGGGGTGTGATTGGGAGGAATGGCCTCTCTGATCTGAACCCGAGTGGTGTTCAGTTTTTGGACTTCTGTGCAAACTACAGTTTGTCCATAAAGAACACCATGTTTGAACACAAGGATGTCCATAAGTACACATGGCACCAGGACACCCTAGGCCGCAATTCAATGATTGACTTTGTAGTCGTGTCAGCGGACTTGCGGCCATGTGTACTGGACACTCGGGTAAAGAGAGGAGCTGAGCTGTCAACTGATCACCACCTGGTGGTGAGTTGGTTCAGGTGGTGGGGGAAGATGCCAGTCAGACCAGGCAAACCCAAACGTATAGTGAGGGTTTGCTGGGAACGTCTGGCAGAAGAACCTGTCAGATTGATCTTCAACTCACACCTCCGTCAGAACTTTGACCAGATATCGGGGGAGGTGGGGGACATTGACTCAGAATGGGCCATGTTCCGCTCCTCCATTGTTGAAGCGGCTGACTGTAGCTGTGGTCGCAAGGTAGTTGGTGCCTGTCGGGGCGGTAATCCTCGAACCCGGTGGTGGACACCCCAGGTGAGAGATGCCGTCAAGCTGAAGAAGGAGTCCTACCGGACATGGTTGGCCTGTAGGACACCAGAGGCAGCTGGCAGGTATCGACAGGCCAAGCGATCTGCGGCTTCAGTCGTTGCCAAGGCAAAAACCCGGGTGTGGGAAGAGTTCGGTGAGGCCTTGGAAAGTGACTTTAAGTCGGCTCCGAAAAGATTCTGGCAAACCGTCAGGCGACTCAGAAGGGGAAAGCAGTGTGCCACTAGCACTGTATATAGTGGAGATGGTGTGCTGCTGACTTCGACTGAAGACGTCATTGGGTGGTGGAAGGAATACTTTGAGGACCTTCTCAATCCCACCAACACGTTCTCCAGTGAGGAGGCAGAGTCTGGGGACACGGGAATAGGCTTGTCCATTACTGAGGCCGAAGTCGTTAAGGTAGTTAAAAAGCTCCTTGGCGGCAGGGCTGCAGGGGTGGATGAGATCCGTCCCGAGTTCCTCAAGGCTCTGGATGTTGTAGGGCTGTCTTGGCTGACACGCCTTTTCAACATTGCGTGGACATCGGGGGTGGTGGTGCCTCTTTTTAAAAAGGGGGACCGGAGGGTGTGTTCCAACTACAGGGGAATCACACTCCTCAGCCTCCCTGGTAAGGTCTATGCAAGGGTACTGGAGAAGAGAGTCCGGCTTATAGTCGAACCTCGGATTCAGGAGGAGCAGTCCGGGTTCCGCCCTGGTCGTGGAACACTGGACCAACTCTTTACCCTCTCCAGGATTCTCGAGGGTTCATGGGAGTTTGCCCAACCAGTCCACATGTGCTTTGTGGATTTGGAGAAGGCATTCGACTGTGTTCCCCGGGGTATTCTGTGGGAGGTGCTTCGGGAGTACGGGGTACATGGCTCTTTGCTACGAGCCATTCAGGCCCTGTACAAACAAAGCAGGAGCTTGGTTCGCATGGCCGGCAGTAAGTCAGACTTTTTCCCAGTGAGAGTTGGACTCCGTCAGGGCTGCCCTTTGTCACCGATTCTATTCATAATTTTTATGGATAGAATTTCTAGGCGCAGTCAGGGGATGGAGGGTGTCCGGATTGGTGACCTCAGGGTCACATCGCTGCTGTTTGCAGATGATGTGGTCCTATTGGGGACATCAGGCCGTGAACTTCAGCTTTCACTGGATCGGTTTGCAGCCGAGTGTGAAGCAGCCGGGATGAGGATCAGTACCTCCAAATCCGAGGCCATGGTTCTCACGCGGGAAAGGGTGGAGAGCCCTCTCTGGGTCGGGGATGAGCTCTTGCCTCAAGTGGAGGAGTTTAAGTATCTCGGGGTCTTGTTCACGAGTGATGGTACAAGGGAGCGGGAGATTGACAGGCGGATTGGTGCTGGGTCAGCAGTGATGCGGGCTCTTTACCGGTCTGTTGTGGTAAAGAAAGAGCTGAGCCATAAGGCAAGGCTCTCGATTTACTGGTCGATCTATGTTCCCACCCTCACCTATGGTCATGAGCTTTGGGTAATGACCGAAAGAACGAGATCGCGAATACAAGCGGCTGAAATGAGTTTCCTCCGCAGGGTGGCTGGACTCTCCCTTAGAGATAGGGTGAGAAGTTCGGTCATCCGGGAGGGACTCGGAGTAGAGCCGCTGCTTCTTCACGTCGAGAGGAGCCAGTTGAGGTGGTTCGGGCATCTTGTTAGGATGCCTCCTGGACGCCTCCCTTGGGAGGTGTCACAGGCAAGTCCACCAGGGAGGAGACCCCGGGGAAGACCCAGGACACGCTGGCGTGACTATATCGCCCAGCTGGCCTGGGAGCGCCTCGGAATCCCTCCCAGGGAGCTAGTGGAAGTGGCTGGGGAAAGGGAGGTCTGGGCTTCATTGCTCAGGATGCTGCCCCCGCGACCCGAACCCCGGAGAAGCGGAAGATGATGGATGGATGGATGGATGGTTCTATGTAGAACTCGTAGAACTCGTGGCTGAAGAGCCACCTTTTTTAAGAGATTCAGATTGATGGAGAAGGTGTTCTCTATGTTTCTAAAGGGTTCTTCTATCGTTAGAAGAATAAAAGAGACCTTTTTGGTGCGACATAGAACCATATACACATATTTCACGAAGAGTGAAATCAAAGAAGAGTGAGACACTTCCAACACCAATCACACCATTAGAAGCTCAAACTTAGACACGTGTTGTGGCGATACTGCAGGCGTTCGTTCAGAGGGGAAATTCCTCTTCATGCTCTGCGTTCACTTCTGCTGGGGTGTTACAAGCAGTACGGCGAGGGGGTCCGGCGAGGGGGTCCCTCCTCCCACCCCCATCCACTTTTTTCAACATGTGACATAACAACTTTCACCCTGCACCCAAGTACTGCCGGTCGTGGCTTACTCCACAGCGGAGACACCCACCTACCCCCGCCCCTCGTATGAAATCTCACGTGTCTCCCCTCCTTTTTGTTCTGTGGATCCGATTACAGCTCCGTGGATCTTTCAAAAGTCTCTGCTCTGCTGTGCTCCAAGCACACCTTCTCTTCCTCTCAGAGGCGCAGCTCGCCGCAGTGTCCGTTTGGAAGGCGCTTGTGTTTCTCTCTCTCTCTCTCTCTCTCTCTCTCTCTCTCTCTCTCTCTCTCTCTCTCTCTCTCTCTCTCTCTCTCCAGAGTTTCCAGCATGGCTCTGACCGGCTCTCTGCTGAACGCTGCTCTGCTGCGGGGTGTGAGCTCCACTCGGTTCCTCCTGCAGGTCTCTGCGCTTCACGGCTCGGCCAGCAGCCGCTCTCTGGAGGCCACCACAACCACAACGACAGCCGCCCCCGCCTCCGCCACCGCCCCCCCCGCTCAGCCCAGTCTCTCCGAGGAGCTGGCTGAGGGTGGCCGGGTCAAGAGCCTGCGAGAGATGCCTGGACCCAGCGCCGTCGGCAACCTCGTCGAGTTCTTCTACCGAGACGGTTTCAGCCGCATCCACGAGATCCAGGTGCCTGCGCGTTTCCCTTTAGGCTGCGTTTGTCTGTGACTTAGCAGTGCAAACTGCGGAGCCCCTAAAGCCAGTGCAAAAAAACTATTTGCAACGACATTACGTGCGCACTTAAAAAAAAACTTTGCGTCCCCACTCAAAATCCACTGCATTTGCAAGGGAACGCAAAGTCATTGCGAGAGAACGCAATTGCCATTACTTTACCCTTCCCTCAGTATCCCCTGTTCAGCTTCAGAGAGAAACAGGGACAATGTGTTGCTGAAACCTTGCTTTAAAATTAGTGGTTCTATTTAGAACCATGAGTTCTATGTATAACCATTTTATGCTTGAACAGTTCAAGATTCTTCAGATTGATGGAGACGGTTGTATAAGGTTCTCTGTAGCACCTAAAGGGTTCTTCTACTGTTAGAAGCTTATCATTTTCAAAACGGTTCCACATAGAACCGTATACAACATGACCCTTCAGACTGAATGAGGATGTCTCACCATGCATAGAACAAATTAAGCATTAAATGGTTCTATGTAGACCTCGGGGTTTTTAATAGAGCCATTCCTATTAGTACTCCTTAGAAGAACCGCCTTTTTCAAGAGATTCAGATTGATGGAAATGTGTTGTGTATAGTTGTAAACAGCAGTGAAAAGGTGTTGTCTATGGTTTTAAATTGCACTAAAAAGGCTCGTCACTGTAACAATAGCAGAACCATTTTTGGTGCTTGTAGCACTGCAAGTGCTACCCTGGGCTCGAGGAGGACGCTGGAGGCAGGGTTCATGTTTGCACTTCCTCTGTCTTTTGGTGCTGCTGCTCGTCTCTCTCTCTCTCTCTCTCTCTCTCTCTCTCTCTCTCTCTCTCTCTCTCTCTCTCTCTCTCTCTCTCTCTCTCTCTCTCTCTCTCTTTCTCTTTCTCTGTCTCTCTCTGCCTTGCATGTGAATCTTTGTCCCCAGTATCTGGCTGATAGATAAGGATGCCAGATAGCCATCACTACTGCTAGTAAGGCAAAAATCATGTCTATATTTTTTAGCCTCTATATCACTGACTAGTCAGGATTACTTTATTGCTTTATTTCTTTAGCACTGGCATGAACTTCTGTGTGATTCTAATGCTACAGCCAGTCAACACGATGCTGAGTAATTGGCATGTTACCTTCAGAGCTGCGTGAAGTCGTTGCTGCTTTGGCTGAGTTCACCAGAGCCAAGTGGCTTAAGGGTGACCCTGCATGAACTGAGATCCCTGAGAATTTGTTTAGCCATGCCAGATGTGTGTGTGTGTGTGTGTGTGTGTGTGTGTGTTTTAAGAATTTAGCGAGGCACAGAAAAAAAAACCTGAAATAGAGTTGAAGTATTTGAAGTTGTACCAGACATTCAAGTGGCGTATTTCTTCAATTTTTGTGTTGCAGTTTTACTGCAAATTCAGTGACGTCCAACTGAATAGTAATGGAATGGCCTGTTGGCCTATTAACTGTCTGCTGAGCTGCTCAGCCTGGAGTTAAACAGAACCTTTTGCTATTTTCTTTTTTATTCATGTACACACAATTTATAACAACAAACATCTGACTGTACTTCATATGCATGAAATTTTTAACTGCAAACCGAGAGCCCCCGTGTGGGGAAACTTTGTAATGGCTTGTGAGAATCTTGTTTTATTATTCACGTTGAGAGCGAATCACTAAGCTGATTAACAGAGAATTTTAAATTCGTTTTTCAAAATCACACAATCCGTTTTAATAGTAAAATTATGGCAGCCCAAGATTATAGAACAATAAACATGTTTGCTAAGCCACTCTTCATTTTTGTCATTACATTTACATTTATGGCATTTAGCTGACGCTTTTATCCAGAGCGACTTACAATTTGATCATTATACATAGGTAGGCTAAGGTGGTGTTAGGAGTCTTGCCCAAGGACCCTTATTGGTATAGTGTAGGGTGCTTGCCCTGGTGGGGGATTGAACCCCAGTCTACAGCATAGAAGGCAAAGGTGTTAACCACTACACTAACCAACCACCACTATTCATTACAAAATTTGCTGTTGAGTTCAATCATTACCTCCCCCTCTTTCTCAATTTCTCTCTTTTTCTTTTTTATTATCTCATAGCTGGAGCACAGCCAGAAGTATGGAAAGATATTCAAGTCACGGTTTGGGCCTCAGCTGGTGGTGTCAATTGCAGACCGAGACCTGGTGGCGCAGGTGCTGAGGGCTGAGGGCGTGACCCCTCAGAGAGGAAACATGGACTCCTGGAAAGAATACAGAGACCTGAGGGGCCGCTCCACCGGCCTGATCTCAGCGTGAGGCCCAGTTTCTTAACTGTAACTGTACTACTGTACAAAAAAGAAACAGCTTGAAATCATTTAGCATTGCTAGTAAAGGGGTGTAACATGACAAATATGATGATAGTTTAGGGCTAGATGGTTTAACAGCACTGATTATATACCTGCAATTTTCAGGTTTGAATGTTTTGTTAGATCTGGCTGAAGATGAGCACTAAAGTGACCTTTGTGCTAATACCGCCCCCTGTTGAAGAAACATCAGACTGCTAGATAGGAGTTTCAAAGCCGTGTCCATAAGCTTTACATGTTTTAAAAAAAACACACTGATTTCCGTCGTTATAATGGAGGTGCTCTGGAATTCAACCTTAGATGCCTTTAGAAAACATAATGCTTTAAGTTTTCGTAATGTTCCAAATTAGAATATGTAATGTTATTGATTTTAAAATGTTTAAAGTTAAATTTAAATTAGTCATCTGGTTCTGTCAGTTCTTTTTCCTAACATGGGTTTATTTCATTTTTAACCATTGTATGTTCTATTGCATTAATTAAAAGCAAAAAAAACCCTCTTTCAGTTTTTGGTTACAGTTTCCAGCTACATGTGTGCTACATTTCAGTTTTGGTCAAGAATTTTAATTTCTGTGCATCAGTAGCAACATAGAGATTCACAATGATGTAAGATTCATATAGTTATCAACAGATAATTAAATTAATAAACTAAAATGACAATATCCATTCAGCTACTTGTTACGGTGTGGATATTGTACATGTTTACAGGCTCAAAATGTTACAGATTTTCTCAAATTGTATGATGCATGCAGTTGTTCAGTGTTCTAAACATACTAACAGTGTGCATCATATTCAGAAAAATGCATTCTGACAATTTATCATAAACACAGATTGTGATGTTACCATAAATTTCCACTTTCTTTGAAAAATTAGTTGTCATGACTCTCCAAAATTTGATTATAATGACATGGAAAGAATAAATCAATGTCTGCTTCCTTCTTTCCAGCGAGGGTGATGATTGGCTGAGTATGCGCGGTGTGCTGCGTCAGCTGATCATGCGTCCGCGCGATGTCGCCGTTTTCTCTGATGACGTTAACAGCGTTGTGGTCGATCTTGTGGACAAAGTGCGCAGACTCCGCTGCCAGCAGCCCGATGGACTCACCGTCCTCAACATCAATGACCTGTTCTTCAAATATGCCATGGAAAGTAAGCGAGTTCAGTGCTGTTTCTCTCATTCATTAAAAGGTTAAAATACTTCTTCGGATGTTACAAGATTACATTGTGATTTAAACAACATTCATATACAGTCGTAATTCCATTATGGCTGAACGATTCCGGGGAAATTTCTATTTGTGATTTTTTTTATTTATAGATTTTTTTGGACTAATTGCGACTGCATTTCTGTTGCGATTATTTTCTATAAATTAAGTGTTTTTGTGTTTTTTTCCCCCAGAACACCAGAATATCCACTTTTTTATGATTTGACACTTGAACCTTGAATGTAGTGTGTCAGACTACCATTAAATTGTAGGTTTGGTTGCCTCTGATTGGCCTGGCTTATCTACTGGCAATTGAATTGAATCACAAGCTCTATGTTATTACATTAAATTACCTCACTTAAAACTTAAGACAATGTTTTTTGAGAATGAAGGCTATAACGAAAATTTGAAAATTGCACTCACTTAAATTGTGATTTTGACATAAAAATGGTTCATCTTTCAGCAAACAGAAATTGTGGGCTAAGATTCACAGGAAACTGTCATATTTAACTTTGTTCCCTGTAGAGGAAGTGTAAACTTATTTTAAATTGGAAACTCAACAAAACATATAATTTGCTAGGGAGAAATCAAACTGCACAAACATACTGGTCATATTGTCAAATCAGCACATGTTGATGGAGTTCCTAACTACATAAATTGGATCAGATATAGGCAATTCGGATATGAGCACTTTGCCACTTTCACATGCCCAGCTCATCGGAACGCGAGTAATGGGAGAGTACATTTAACTAAATTTGTGTGTACATGGAAGTGCACCTTTCCACAAGCACATGATCAGACATGCTCAGCTTGTATTATCCAACAGTGGCAGATTCTGTAAGCATTTATATCTTGCTAATTAATCCGACTTTGACACTTTGTGTCTATTTTTTCCCAGTTTAATAAATACTAAAATTTACTTCTGCACTTTAAGTTTGCTTTCTATGGAGGATATGTTAACTTAAGGAAATGTTTTTACTTAGAAAATTAACAATGTTATTTGACTGAGGTGCCCAAATTTGTCAATTTAATTTGCCTGCAGAAGCATGTTTAGATAATGTCTTGTCATACAGATTTTAAAATAAAGGTGTTAAACATGGTTGGCTTTGGCCTTATCTGCATATATGGTGCATAATCTGCACAAGTCAGATAAGTTACAAAGTACATTTTGGCCCTAGTGCCTTTCTGTAGTGCTTTAACCTCCATGGCAAAGTTCATTGGAAGTGAATTGTGGCACAACAACTTTTTTTTTCCCTTTCTTTGAAAAATGTACTCTCAGGTGTGGCATCTATCTTGTATGAGGCTCGACTGGGCTGCTTGGAAGATGAGATTCCCAAGATGAGCCAGGAATACATCAAAGCTCTGAATCTCATGTTCAGCTCCTTCAAGACCACCATGTACGCTGGGGCCATCCCCAAGTGGCTGCGCCCCATCTTCCCTAAACCCTGGGAGGAGTTCTGTAGCTCCTGGGATGGCCTCTTCAAATTCAGTAAGCATGTGGGGTATTCTGGGATAATGGGGATGTGGACTAGGGCCTGACCGATTAATTAAGCTTACACAGTTATTGGCCAAAATACTGCAGTACTTGTAAAGGTCTTTATATTGTAATGCACTTACGACTCTGATAGGAGTTCATATTTTACAACTCACAACCGTATCAGCAAAGCACTGTTTGATAAAGTATCAGGTTACGGGGAAGTTGGGTAATGTAAAGTAAATAACGCTAAAAACGTTTTACATGTTTTTTAGTTTATCACTTGAAAGTCAGCGGAAATGTAGGTAATGATTACGATAGCAGTTAGAATACAACAATGCTATGCAAGCTCTCTTTACTCTACTGCAACAAACAAGGTAAAATATCTCATGATAAGCTTCAAAGAAAATATCTAAGGTCTTTTACAAGGTTCAGAAGTCTGTGTTTAATTTAGAATAGCAAAAAATAATTCATACACCCCATAATTATCTTGGCACTAGCATACTACTCAAAATCACATAGAGACACATTGTTATTAGCATTAGGACTGAACACTTAATTGTGAATACAATTTTCAGACTGCAAGAGTTGCTGTCATAATTATATCCCACCTTATTTAATGTACAAGTTTTAGGGTGGAGAATTTAACCTAAAAACATAAAACTTGAGAACTGCCAGTCTTACAGTTCATCCAGCGTTCAGACCTCAAGCCTAAAAAAATGAATGTGCTGGTCTGCTTGAAGGCGAAAAAGTGCAAGGAGCTTAATGTACAAGTGTGAAAATCATAACTTTTAGCTCCTTAAAATCAGTATTAGTAACAGGATGTTCATATTGGTTGAGCCCTAGCATGGATGGCTTTGCCTCATCCTGAAATACAGCTTGTACTTGGAGCTAGCTAACAAAAAGCAATTGTGTTTTCTCAGGCCAGATCCACATTGACAGGAAGTTGGCAGAAATCAAAAGGAAGGTGGAGAAGGGCGAGGAGGTGGAAGGTGGCCTGCTCACTCACTTGCTGGTCACCAAGGAGATGAATGTGGAAGAGATCTATGCCAACATGACCGAAATGCTGCTAGCTGGTGTGGACACGGTAAGAATGCATGATGCCCGGTCTGCGTGGCAGGACTGAACCCCAGACAGGCATAAAGGGTCTTTTCAGAGATTTTTTTTTTTTAATGTAGTTCATTCTGGAATAGTTTGCTTTCTGCAGGCTGAAAAGCTGTAGTGCCAGGCCTCTGCCAAAGGCTGGACTGCTATAAACCCTTCTCAAAGGCCTTCCTGCTGTGTGTGTGAGCGAGAGAGAATGGGAATGAATGAGTGAGACTTTATTACAAAGAAGAGCAACTCGAAGCTCCTTTAGGGAATTTCAGCTTTGTTCTCATGAACTCTTCCTCAGTGGTCAAATCATAGCGAATCATTCAGGTCTCTGTGGGAGTCTGTGTGATCTTCAGCCCCTCCCTTCATCCTTGTTTTCTTTATTTTAACAGATTTTATCTGTTTTTCCTTCCCTGCAGACTTCCTTTACATTATCATGGAGCACATATCTACTGGCCAGGCATCAGACAGTGCAGCAGCAGATCTATGAGGAAGTGACAAAGGTGCTGGGTGGGCGGGTTGCAACCGCTGATGATGTTCCTCAGCTGCCACTCATTAGGGGGCTGGTCAAGGAAACCCTCAGGTGTGTGCCACTCATTTATCATTGGTTGAGATGGTAAATGAGTATTTTTCTTTTTGTTTTGGTAACTCGCTTATTTAAATATTTAAAAATGGTAATCATTTAATGATCAGTATTACACTGTAAGGGGGACAAAAGGTAGTAAACTGTGTCTGGGGCAGTGCCCCTCTTATTACTGGGGTGGTACCTTCATGGGCACATCTCAGTACCTTTTAGTCAGGGAACATAACTGAACCACTAACCCCTGAAATTATATTTAAGTTTGATTGACTCCACACACCCTATCTCGTCTCCAGCCTACATCAAAATGTAAGATAAGATAAGGGCTTTATTGTCATTCACTTCACATGTGGTACATGAGCTGGAACGAAACATTGTACTCACAGTCCAGTTAACTCCCAAATTGACAAACAATAAACAATAAATAGATGGTGCATAAAGGGGAGGACAGATAACAGCAGCATGGACCACAGCAGTATGAGTATGAGGTAGAAGGTGTACATCTTAATACTGGTAATGTATAAAGTGACATGTGTAGGCATGATATAGTGGAGGCACTGATTCAGTACAGCAGCAATAAATAAGTGGACATGAAGTGCCATTGCAGTGATTGTTCAGTTGGAATTTGAGAGTCTTACAGCTTCAGGGAAGAAGCTGTTTCTCAGTCTGGTAGTTTTGCTCTTAATGCTCCGCAGCCTCCTACCTGAGGGGAGCGGAACAAAAAGTGTGTGTGCTGGATGGGTGGGGTCCTTCATAATGCCAGTGGCCCTTTTCCTGCATCTAGAGGTGTAAATGTCCATGGTGGTGGGGAGGCTGACTCCAACATTCCTCTGTGCAGTCTTCACCACCCTCTTCAGAGCTTTCCTCTCTGCCACAGAGCAGCTTCCGTGCCACACGGTGATGCCGGAGCACAGAACGCTCTCCACCACACATCTGTAAAATGAGGTGAGGACTGAGCTCAGGAGATGTTGTGGATCCTCACAGACTGCGGCCTGTTAGTCAGGAAGTCCAGGACCCAATTACAGAGAGAGGTGCTCAGTCCAAGAGTGTGAAGTTTGTAAGCCAGGGTCTGGGGAATCATCGTGGTAAAAGCAGATGTGAAGTCCACAAAGAGCATACAGACGTAAGAATCCTTATTCTCCAGGTGGGTGAGGGCAGTGTGGACCACAGAGGAGATGGCATCCTCTGTGGATCGGTTTTTCCGGTACGCGTACTGATGTGGATCCCCAGTGACTCGATGTTGGCTTTGATGTGGGTCATAACCAGTCTTTCAAAGCACTTAGTGACTATTGGGGTGAGGGCTACTGGCCGATAGTCATTCAGTTCTGTCACTGTGGAGTTCTTGGGGACTGGGATGATGGTAGCGGTCTTCAGGCAGGTGGGGACAACTGCCTGGGTTAAAGAGGAGTTGAAGATGTCTGTCAGCACCTCAGAGAGTTGGTCTGCACAGCACTTCAGTACACGCCCTGGAATGTTATCTGGGCCAGCAGCTTTACAGGGATTAATCTTTTTAAGGATCCTCTTCACCTCAGTTTGGGTTTCGCTGAGGGGCTGTTCTCCGGGTGCTGGAGTGAGTCTGGTGCTGGGGGGTGTGTTTGGGTTCTCAAAGCAGGCATAGAACTTATTGAGAGCATCAGGCAGAGAGGGGTCCCTTGTGCATTGTGCATCTCTGGTGTTGTAGTCCATGATGCACTTGATGCCCTTCCACATGCTCCGTGGATCCTGGGAGGAAAAATGACCCTGGATCTTCCGAGCATATGCAGCTTTGGCCCTCTTTATGTAACGTGGAGCGAGGTAACGGACGCATGTGCAGAGGTAAGGGACTTTTATTGAGGGCAAATCCAAAATCAGGGTCATAACGGTCCAGGGTCAAAGAGCCGATACGTACAGATTGAGTTTTTGACATGACAAACAGCTGGAAACGGCAAACAACACCAACACGACGAGCACACAACGACCAGCGAAAACAAAGGGCAAACACAGGGCTTAAATACACAGGGGCAACGAGAGACAGGTGAAAACAATCAGGGGCGGAGCTACAAAACCAAAACACATGGACAGGACTGGGAGGGGCCAATCGTGACACTTTACGCCTGCCATCAGCTCTGGTCTAGCTCTCCTGAGTCTCTGTTAGTAGAGGCATCTGTTTAGCACAGTATGTGTATATAGACACAGACGGGGAACGGGCAACAGGAACGGACACAGACGGAGACACCAGACACAGGAACAGACGAAACAAAACGAGGACAAAAAAAAAAAAAAAAAAAAACGGAGGACGAGGAGGCACAACACAAAACGACGCCGAACGAGAGACGACCGGAGACACAGGACGAGGGAAACAAGAACGAACGACAGACCACGCAAAAGACAGGGGAACAGGCACCAAGACAGACACAGGAACGGAAACTGGTACGGAAACTGGAACGGGAACAAAAGGAGACACAGGAACGGGAACCGACACAGACAACAGTAGGGAACAGGACAAAACCGGGGACCGAACAGGGCAGAAACAAAGGAACAGAAACAGACACAGGAGGCACAGAAGGACCACGGGGAACAGAGACAGGAGAAACGGAAGGCCCAGGGGGAACAGACACAGGCAAGGGCGGGATGGGCGGGAACATAGGGGATGTAATGTCCACGGGGGCAGGCGGGCCTGCTACGTCGTCCACGGGGGCAGGCGGGCGGTCCGGAAGCGCAGGCTTGCCGCGTGGTGCGGCCACGGGATCAGGCTTTCGGGCTGGGGACCTCTGCGCCAACCTGGAGGAACACACAGACACTGGACCCACTCGGCCGTTCCCAAGGCTCACTCGAGCGATAGGCAGCTCGCAGTGGCGCTTGCGAACGAGCCGAGTTCCACAGATCGGGTCATCTGAATGCTCCTTCCGTCTGACCCCGTCTTGCACTGCAGGTCGCTCCTCCCTGCTGCGTTGTTCAAGCCGGGTGGACCCAAGGCGCTTATCTGAGCTCTCGTCGCCCGGACACAAGGCGGGAAGGTCCTTCGCTTTCTTGCGGGACCGACGAGACGCTCGTGTTCCCACAGCGCCAGGGGATTCACTCTCACTGGCGGGGCGGCGTTGGGACGCGGGTAACTGTTCCAACGGAACTGCCACAAGCCAGTGTGTCGCTTACCTGCTGCGTCCATAGGCGGCTGGTCGTTCTGTAACGTGGAGCGAGGTAACGGACGCATGTGCGGAGGTAAGGGACTTTTATTGAGGGCAAATCCAAAATCAGGGTCATAACGGTCCAGGGTCAAAGAGCCGATACGTACAGATTGAGTTTTTGACATGACAAACAGCTGGAAACGGCAAACAACACCAACACGACGAGCACACAACGACCAGCGAAAACACAGGGCTTAAATACACAGGGGCAACGAGAGACAGGTGAAAACAATCAGGGGCGGAGCTACAAAACCAAAACACGAACACATGGACAGGACTGGGAGGGGCCAATCGTGACACTTCACGCCTGCCATCAGCTCTCGTCTAGCTCTCCTGAGTCTCTGTTAGTAGAGGCATCTGTTTAGCACAGTATGTGCATTATTATGCTATGGCATTTTGTCTTTTGGTATAGGATTAGCTGCAGTGTTCAAATACAGCATTTATCTGCGTCACATTATTTACTCCATAAATGTAGGACAAAGGTCAGCCAAAATAAAAATAATAAATTGGCTGACTGCTGATTCCATTTGCCAAATCAGCCAATTCTTATGCATCCCTAATCAGTATTTTTCTAAGTTTATGAAACCGGAAATGAAGTAAGTTTGTTGAGCATTTCTATGTCTCTGTTTTAGAGCCAGGTGCAATCCAAATACATGTATTGCTGCTTTAGACGGCTAACCAGCTAGCAGGCTCTCAGTTCTATCTATTTCAGTGATTAAATTATGCTAGCTCGTTCTCAGGATCTGTAGGAAATGCATTTGTACCAATCTTTACATTTAACATTACAGCTGGTAATGCGGTACTAAAATGTAACCTGGTCGTTTTTACAGTTTTTGAACAGCTTAGAAAATCTATTATTTAGAATTTGTAAAATGGTCAAACCTCTTTTCTCAAGAGTTGACTATAGAAACTTATGCTAGGTTAGCATCTATGCTACTTGCTGTATTTTCTTTTGTTACATAAATAAATAAACATAAATAAAACTCAATGAATTAATAATTTGTTCAGCAGTAAATCAATAAATTGTCATTTACATGGAACAAATCTTGCTTTTTATTTTTTATAATATTGTAGAATATTCAAACATTTAAAATGTAATCAAATATTTGAGCACAGATAAGTCACAAGGTTTTTTTTTTTTTGGATCTGAACTCATCTTTCACTCTGTCCCCCCCTGCAGGCTCTTCCCTGTCCTTCCTGGGAATGGTCGTGTCACTCAGGATGACCTCATTTTGGGTGGTTACTTCATCCCTAAAGGGGTAAGATTACAGTGCCTGCTGGTGTGTGGGCTGTATAACTCAGCAAGCCCTGATGTGCCATTGCAAGATTTATTTGTCATGAAATGTTCACACAATATAAAACTCGGCTTGCTTTTTCATATGAAATGGGGCTAGAAATACAGTAGATTAACAGAATTGAGATAAATGTCATTGCAAGTTGGCACATTGTCATCTCTAACGTGATTTTCCTGCTTTATCTCAGACTCAGTTGGCTCTTTGTCATTACTCCACGTCTATGGATGAGGAGAATTTCCCTTGTGCAGAGGACTTCCGTCCAGACCGCTGGCTCCGCAAAGACACTTCGGATAGAGTAGACAACTTTGGCTCCATCCCATTCGGCCATGGCATCCGGAGCTGCGTGGGCAGGAGAATAGCAGAACTTGAGTTGCATTTGGCTCTGATCCAGGTGAGTGTGTGTCTGAACGTAAGAACAGAACCTGCTTGTCTCTGCTGGTAACCTAACGCTCTGGTCGTTGTAACTGAGCAGAGATAAAAGGAACTGTGTGTGACTCACTAAAATTTTAATAATATCTAGTGTGGTCCACCACTTCCTCTGGCAAGACTGGAACAGAATGACTTTTGACTCATATTGCGTCATTGTGCACTAAGGCAGGGTCACCAATGCTCCTCTTGGAGGTCTACCTTCCTGCAGGATTCACCTTCAGCCCAAATCTTAAATACCTCCTTCAGCTAATCAAGGCAATAATTTGATGGATCAGGTGGGGTGGATTAGGGTTGGAGCTGAACTGTGTAGGAAGGTCTCCAGGAGCAGGGTTGGTGACCACTGCACTAAGGTTAATTAAAATGACATCACCTATTTAGCCTGAAGTTACACTTTCAAATAAAAGGAAATATTGCCTTGTATTTAACGTCTAGCATTGGACACTATACCGAAAAAAATCAATAGTGTCAATTGTTGATCCTTATTATATGCATTTCTTTATGCAGCAGTGATTAGTGATGATTAGTGATTTGAACCTTGTAGAAACAAAAGGCAAACAAAAGAAAAACTGAACCAGTTTAACGTTGCAAAGAACATGCAGCATTTTTTTATCATAATCCCCTATATATCCAGGAGGTTTCCCCCAAACTTTACTTATTCTCCATAACTTCAACACTTCAAATAGCAAACTTCCCTAACTGTCCCACTGGTTTCAGCTGTTGTGAGCGAAACGCTAGACTTCTTCCTCCCTGTCTAGCAAGTAAAGAGCACACACCGCCACCAAAGTCACAATCGTTCAAAGTTCAAGGCTTTGCTGTTGTTGAATGTCATACAATTAAAATGCACATTAGATCTGTGCTTATGTTGACCCCTCTGTTTTCATCTCTTGCAGCTTCTTCAGAAGTTCCACATCGATGTGTCTCCCGTCACAGGTGACGTCCGAGCCAAAACCCACGGCCTGCTCTGTCCCGCAGTGCCCATCAACCTCAGATTTGTTGACCGCAAATAGACCCCCCATGCTGAATGTGTATATGTGTCTGTACTGTTTTAAGCTTTGTGAATGGTAGCGTCTCTTAATTTTTTTATTTTTCACAAGTCGTCCGGTTTTCAAATCTAATTAAAACTCACTTGCACTTAAGTCCCTTTTTTTCTAATTTAAAATCTTATTTTGTATGTTTTGATTTTAAAGATCAGCTGCTGGATATGCAAAAAAGCGTCTGATCTGATTGCTGAGTGAACCACTTGTGGGGTTATGTCAAGTTCTGATAGTGATTTAGTGCCTTTTTGCCTTTTATGGCTTCGTTTCTATAAGCTTTGCAAAGATCTGAGTGGTGGCAAAATGGTGACTGGACAAAATAGTCACAAGCTAGTTTACCTAAAATATGCCAAATTAGCATGCTGTTTAACGTAAGGTTTTTTGGGAGATTTCAGAGAGCTGAATGTTGAAGAGCAGGGTTGGTAGTGAGGGGGGAAAGGGGAGAGTACTGGGCACAAAAAATGGAAAAGCTCCTTTTGGGAATATTTGTAGTTTACAAGGATGTTTTTTTTTTTTGGGGGGGGGGGGGGGGGGGGGGGCTTCTTATGACTTGATCAGCATTAATATGATTTTATACAGCATTTTCTATTAATTATAATACTGTGCATGAAGTTTGTTGGTTTTGCTCTTACAGATGAAGAGCAGCATTGAAGTCCTTTTTAATTATATTTATAAAGCGCTCGTATGTCTGTGAAATGATTTGAATTGTGAATTCTCTTGTCTGTAGTTTGCTTTTATTAAATATTGAATATTTTCCTTGAACTTTTAACCTTTGTAACACAGAGATGCACCATTTGTGCCTTAAAAAAATGTATAATTGAGACAAAACCAAAATCTATGATCATGTTTGTGAAATTTTGATGATGGTATTATTACAAGTTCATGTTAATGGTATCACACGGTCTTTGCCCGTCCATATAAGTCTCTTGTTATACAGACTGAATATAATAAAGATAACTTTTTTTTTTTTTTTCAAGGTGGCCAGTTTCTACAGTCTTTCTGTACAGGATTTTGCTCAGGAGTAAAGATTAGGTGAAGATTAAATTCTGATGTGTTATTCTAATTTCTTATTACTAGTGAAAACTGATTTGTTACTTCAAGTTAATTCAGTTTTTGCATGTAAAACTTAAATGTTCTTAAACATTAAAATGGTATTACTAAGTAGTGCTTTGGGTCCCCCTGGCGGCAGCGAGGTATTTACATATTACTGACCCCACTAAAGTGTATGGTGAGTGTTTTTGAATTGATTAACTGCGTCTTTTTCAATGTAAAAAAGCATTTTTTAATTAATTAAGTCATTAGTTTAAAAGTCTCATTGCCAAAATCCCCATCATGTTCTCTCACAGACCCTGTACCTCTTTTTACTACCTATTTACTTACATATCGCTGTTGTCAGATCGAAACCTCGTATCTCCAAAATAGCAACTTTACAGGAGAAGGAAAAAACCTACTTCATTTTTAATGTAAGTCAATGGAACCAGAATTTTTCCCAAGTCATTTTGGGTCATTTCCTTTGCTCCATTCATGATGAAATTGGCACACAACGTAAGGGGGAGGTCAGTTCAAATTATGTAAAAAAAACTGAAAAATGCCAAAAATGGAGATAAGAGGGTTTCGTCCTGACAACAGCGATTTGCTGTTGTACACTTGCAGGCTTAGTGCCTTCTATATTTGTATTACTATTTAAACGGTATATACATATACCTTTTTCAATTTGACGTGTCTGCCATTTAATAGTAATAATAATATGAGAAGAAGAAGAAGATTATTACATTATTATTATCATTTATAAAGCAACTTCCATACAAGACAGCAGGTCAAAGTGCTTTACAGGGTATTCATAGAAAAAAATAGAAAAACATTCAAAATAAATAAGAAAAACACATTTTATAAAACACACATAAAAAATAATATTTCTATCAGAACTGTGGGTTATTATTATCTGCCATCTGTAAAAACAGGAAAACAACTAGAATACATTTTTTAAAATGCAACATTTTTAGAAAGCTAATCTGAACATTTTAATTGAATGAGTTTAATGTTTGCATGTTTAATTCGAAGCTTTTAAAGTGATATTAAGAGATTCATTCTGCTGGGCTCCGTGGGTCGGAGAGCGCGGGTCTCTGACGTCCTGTGTGTGTGGAAGTGGGCTGAGTGTCGGACTGTTCCACCAGCAGCGGCGGCGGGGGGGTGAGCGGCGCTCCGCGACCATCACACTTGTGCTGCGCCGTGTTGGTCGGTTTTCGCATGTAAACAAAACCAAACCAACAAATGTGGATTTGTCGCCGCCGTCTAAGCGCGTCCGACCTGTGTTTTGGTTTCGTGTGCGACGCGCCTGTACTGACACGACGCGACGCGGCTGGTCTGGATGAAACGTAAAGCGAGTTCGCTGATTAATCGCTCGGCCTGTGGCGCATCGACAGCGGCGGCGTCTGCTAGCCGAGCTAAGCTAAAGCGCTCGGGCCTCGGGACTAAAGTTGAAGTTGCAGGCGGACTTTACAACTTCTGAATCCCGTCCGGAGGCTCGCAGAGTCGCGCGGGGACCCACGTCGTAAGGCCGTTGGATGAGGAAGTGAAGTTACCCGGACCACCCAGGTGATGGAGGACTAGCTGCGGTTTCTCTCCGTCGGGCTGGATGTTTGTGGGAACGTTGTGAGCTGAAGCTGTCAGTCGAGCTCGGGGCGCGACATCGCTAACTAGCCAACCTAGCTAGCTTTTTAGCAAACTAGCTGAGAGGTGTTCGGACGTGTGGCAACCTGTTTATTAAACGCTAGCTCGACAGTAATAATATATTTATATAAATTAGGCAGTTAGCTGTCAGACTGGGTCTCGGTGTCTCATAATTGCATGTGGAATCCTGGAAAATCAACTTGATAACCTAGCTAGCGAGTTAGCCAAGTTAGCTTAGCTAGATAGCACCATCGCGTGCCTGGAGCCTAGACGAAGCTGAAGTCCGTCTTATCCGCCAGCTTCTTGGTCGAATTTTCCCGTTCCTCCTTAAGTAGTGTAGCAGTTACATTCTGGAACCTGAGCCCAGAATGTAACTGTGTACAATTTAAGGTGGAACGGGAAAATTCAAGCAAGCAGCTGACGGATACGACTTTCACTTCAGCTTCTTGCGGACTAGGGAACTGGCTACCCGGCCAAGTTAAGCGAATATCGTGTGGTGTAGTTAGCCGATGTGCTGGGTCCCCTTTCTCTGAAAATATGTCAACTATCTTGTATAAGGTGCTGTATTATTTACATTTTTTTCTACTTTGAGGGAGCTGCTTAGCTAAATCATGTAAGTGCAGAGGTGTTAGCAAAGTCCAGCATCCTCGCAGAAGTGCTGAAGATGTTTTCTTGATAAGCTCCATTTTGAATCTAAAACACTGTTTTCATTGTTGTCGTGTAATCTGTAGCCACATTATCTAACGAAGTCAATTATGTCGATTGAGGACGCGCAGGCACTGTGTCGTCTGTTGAAATAGTTGACCCGAGCAGGCTACGCTTTGCTAACAATTGGGCCAAACAGTTTTTGACAGCTGTGGAAGCCACAGAGCAGTGGTCACCAGGAATGCTCCCGGAGCTAAACGTTCCCTTCCTGCGGACTTCAGCTCCAACGCAGTCCCACCTGATTCATCTAATTACTGCGTTATAAAGTCATTGATCAGCTGAAGGAGGCGTTTTAGATTTGGGCTGGAGGTTAAACCTGCAATGGTGGATCTTCTGGGGGAACGATGGTGACTGCTTCCATAGACTACTGCTAAGATTTCACTAGTGCGTTTAAATAAAACGAATCTATCAGTTCCTGTACACTGTCACATGACAGCCTTATCATAGTGCATATAAATTGACTCATCCATCTTAAACTTGCCAAGTTTCTATGACAAAATCAGTCATATTAGTAAAAAAAAGATCTGCGTACATTTGGCTGATGTGTCAGACTGATGTTTGAGCAGAATGCTTACATGCTTGGTTATTGTTCTCGAGTTTTTGCTTTTTTATTCATTTTTCTTTATTTGTATACCTATAGAAAGAAGGGTTAGATTTCTCCATAATACTAATCCAAGCTGTTTTAGTTCTGCTTTCAACACTTTATGAATGTTTATGTATTGGCACATATGTACATGAAAAACATTGGATATTGGCCTCGGCCCACAGCGCTCGAATTCATGCGTCCTTAAATAAAGCGTTAAATAAGACTTATGCTGATGTGTTTGTAGTATATTTACCACAAAAATTATTTGAGAGATGCCATAGAAAGAGCCACATATGACTTCTTAAAGTACCATTTGTGGGGCTAAAGAACTGACCAAAGACTTGAAGAACCTTTACTTAATGTAAAGCTTCCACACCAATTTTAAGAGGAATTCCAATGATTTTTCCAAATTTCTGCATAATTAAATGGTTAAGATGTCATTCCGAGCGCTTTATTGAATGCTTCGCTCTAGAGTCAGAATTGTTCATGGCTGTGGTGATGGGAACTGAGATGCCTGAAGAGTTTAATTCATTGAAAAGCTCCCTCACATGAAGTTATTACATGAAATAGTTATGAATGTGCTGCCTGATGTCCCAGACATGGTTTTATGATAGTTTAGCGATAATCTTTTGGCCTAAAATGTACTTTGTATTTCCGTTCATGGCAGAGAGGTACACAGAGAGTGTTGTACAGTTAAATAGTCCCCAAACGTCTACCTGTATCTCAGGAATATCTACTTTACCTTCATTGATGTTACGTGTGAAAAATACAGAAGACTCACATAGGTTCATTAGTCATTTTGGATTGTAAACAAAAAGACTGTATTTGCATTGTGGACACCACAACCCCTGGTTCCTGTCACTACCAATGTCTATTAGTCGATTAGTTTCTCTACAGTAAATAATTTACGTAAGACCGCTCTGAATGGCTTTGTTCACAGTGGAAATCACCTTGAGGGGAATTTTTTCCTAGAACCTTTACATTTTCCTAGAACCTTTACTGGGACCTTGAGTACACTATTCCGTTCCACCTCATGTACCACATGTGATGCGAATGGCAATAAAGCCTTATCTTATCTTATGTTATCTTATCTTATTATGTAGAGGTTCTGTAAACATAAAAGAAGTTCTCACACTCATACATCTTATTAGTAAAAAATGATCTCAAATTTTATTTTTGAGGAACCAAAAGTGGTTGCTCTATAGGAAATTCTGTTTTTAAGAGTGTAGCATGTTTGAATTAAACTTTTAAAGTGGTGTGTTCTCCATATGTAGGAGAAAGGAACCCATTTGATGGGAGCATCCTCTTTCCTGAACTCCTGGGGCAAACTGTGAGCAGTTATCATGGGTATGTACCAACTTCCTAATACAGAAAAATAACGTAAAAATAAAGTGTATGCGTTTTTTCAGTTCTCGTGTTACTGTATCATGTTTAGGGTTGTGAAGTTGTTTTTGTTTATCCTCACAGACGATCAGGAGGCACTGAACTCTATCATGCAGGACTTGGTTGAACTGCACCGCTCTAGCCGGCCAGCCATGTCTCTGTCTGACCTGGGCAAATCTAAGGCCTCGTCTCCCAAGAACCAGGTGTGGTCTCTACGTCTAAAGTGATTTTTCAGATGGGCAGTGGAGTAACAGCATGGTAGAGTTTCTAATCCAAACCTTGAACTCTCCAGAGTAGCTGTGTCGCACAGCGGAAGCGTAAAAGTAGGCGAGGTTCTGTGGACGTTGTGTGATGATGACATGTTTTTGCTGATGACACTAGTGTTAAGAGAAAACAGTAAACACAAACTTCAGTAGCAACAATGGAGGAGTTGCTCCAATAGTTCTCATTTACCTTCTGTGCTGTGTTTAGTCTCATGTGGGATTCTTGCCAGCTAGTGTCTTCTTAGAAATGGAAGTTGACCTTGAGTGATGGTGTGATTCTCTGATGATTGTGTTTGACCAGTCAGTGGTCTGGACAATTTCTTGGTCCACACATTTATTGCAGGATGGTTTGCATGGGACTGTTTAAGGATGTTTAAGGATTGAACTGTATTATTTTAAGAAAAAAAATGACATTAGTTGTTTTGAGCTTGAGTCTTTGTCTTTTACTCCCCTGTGCTGTTTCTGAAAGGTAACATTGGTGCGAAGATTGGTTTAAAGCCTTTTTCACACACAGAACCCTGTACATTACTGGCAAACTGGCTGTACATTTCTACAGCTTTTTATCATTCACACTTAAAGCCTTTAACCCTTGTGGTGTTTTTGACTGGTTAGCAAACATGTAAGTAATTTCTTATTATGTTATTCTCAGATTCCTTGGCCTTTGCTCATTTTCTGTGAAGAACATATAACACATTTTCAGTGTCTTCACACTGTCCACCCCTACATGTTTATATCATACATGTGGTGTTGGGCTGAAACCACAGGGAATAGAAGTGTGGAGGTGCTGTGTCCCTTCACTCTGTTCTCCTCCAATGTGGCCTGCTGTTAGTGTGCCTGTGTGTGTGTTTGTATATATGTGGGTAGACAACATGGACAGGCTGCTGACTGGATACAGCTGCTACGCTGGCCACTTGTAATATTTTAAACATCTGGCATTTTTCCATAAATTGTTTTGGCTGTATTGATCTAAAAAATAATAATGTTGTGTGTCCACCAGACTGTTGAGTAGCAAACATGTCAACACCACGCAAGGATTAAAACAGTATTTTACCAATGCACATGTTCACATTGCCACAACACAAAACACACTTGTGTGTTACACAGGACCTGACCCCCTCAGCACAACTGGCCTAAAGCTCTTGTACTTCTCAGACCCCACCTGCATTTTTCCAGATATACTTGAGAATAATTTTCTGTATTTTAACGAAGTTTTCAGTGATTAAAAACTGGCTTTTGATGGCTCTATATTAGTGTTTTCGTTTTGACATAAATGCTGACATCACATTGTTAACTTGTGCATGTCTGAAGCTGTTTTCATTTATTGAACCTGCAGAACTCTTGTCTGAAATATGACTGGCGATTGGGCTGTTTCTGTGTGTTCTGCACTTTTTTTATCAGTGATTTGGGCATGATAACATGTTAATTGTTGAATTTGTCTTTACTTTTTATTACATCCTGTTTCAGAGACTTCAGAATGTACTGCACTCAGTTCTTACTTCAGTGTAGGGGAGATTATATTTTATTGTTATCTTGATTAAAATATTTAACTATGCCTTTCTAAATATATTGTGAAAATCATCACTACATCCGCAACTGCATTTATTCTGAAAATAATACAATTAAAGTTAAATACAATTTAACTGGATTTACTGTAGCACAGTGAACAAATATGAAGATATTATACTTGGTTTTGGAAGTAGTTTAAGAAGCATATTGTGGTACAAATTGTGTATTGTTAAAATATCGTAAATCAAATCAAATTTATTTGTATAGCGCTTTTTACAACGGATGTTGTCACAAAGCAGCTTTACAGAATTTCAGAAAAGACAAAGTTTCAACAGTACTGTAACAATGTACAGAAACCCCCCAGTGGGCAAGCCGGGGGCAACAGTGGCAAGGAAAAACTCCCTCAGAACTGAGGAAGAAACCTTGGGAGGAACCAGGCTCACCAGGGGGGACCCATCCTCCTCTGGTCAAACTACCTACAAGTGATTATACTACTAATATTAACAGCAGTAATATTGATATTAGGAATATCTAGGAGTCTATGAGAACATCAGCGTAGGGTGGGCAGCTCATCTAAGGTAGGTGGTGGTAGCTGGGGCGTGGGCAGCTGGTCTGAAGTGGGTAGCAGGAGGGCTCAGCAGTCAGTCGCCCTTCAGTGTCCAGCCGGACATATGGGTGATTGTATACTCGGGAAAAAAAAGCAGGTAAATGGAATTAGTTTTGTTCTATCCGTTTGTACATAAACAGGGAATGTAAACATTTACAGAGTGTGGCTAACGACTCCGGCAGATCTGACGTAATGTCATAATATTTTTGCCACATCCCCCACACCAGCGTTAATCATTTCTAAAGATGACTTGATCATCATTAACCAAAGTCAGATTCAAAGTGAAAGCTAACTTTGTAAGTCAGCTGGGGTGAAAAGCTAGAAAAACTGAGCTTCTCTGCCTGATCAGGACTGTGTGGACGTTTCAAAGACAATGAAAATGTGAATAACCAATCGGCAGGCAGTGGGCCTTCTTTAACTTCTTAAAGCTTTTATTTTCAAGCAGGACTCAAACCTGTGTGAAATTTCAATTACATGAGTCTGATGGCCGTTGATGGTCAGCATCTACGGTGTTTTACAGTGTTGCTACAGCAATTTTAGCAAATCTCTGTTTTTAGCTTTGCACTGCGGTCTTCTTTGACGACCAGTTTTTTGCTATATATGTGTGTGTGAGTGTATATATCATGACAACCATCAGTTGATGTACTAGAATGTAGGTTTTACGGTTCTTAATGGTGCTTTCTTTCTTACAGAACGATATCCGAGTGAAGTTTGAGTACAGAGGGGAGAAGAGGTAATGACTTTAACCATATAAAGAGATTTATGTCACATTCTGGTGCTTGAATTAGTTTATACTAGGTTGGAATCTGATTCTTGGCTAAAGCCTATATTAATAAAGACTTTGAAGATCTAAACGTTATCATGAGAATGCTGAAAAGTGAATTGTTGAGATTTGATAAGTAGAGCGATACAAGTTTTCTTCTGCTCAATTAATCTTAACTGACATTGTTTAAATAGGTTGTCTCAGTATTGTATTATTAGAGCAATTTTTAAATCAGATCTGCTGTTTTTGATCAGGGAATGGTGTGAAATCTCAGGTCTTGATGTTGGCTGAATACTTCATTTATCCCAAATGTTTAGTGTTTTAAATACATATTTGTATTTACAACATGCATTATAAGAAACTGTACACTTTTTTTTATTGAATTCAATATGATTGTTTATGGTTTTCGGGAATATTTTTCTGTACCAAGAAAAAAAATTCTGTTACATTAGGTTAAATTAAGTTTCTTTGCATATCTGAGTACTTGTAGACATTTAAGTTTTGATTCCCAACATAGCTTTTTCTAGTTCTCAGCATAAAAGGGTTATTTTCGTGAAGCCTCATTTAAGGTCCATATATAGTTTGAGTGTTATAACCGTCATGCAGATAAAGATACTTTTTGAGAATTTTTTACCTTATTCAGGGTAGTGTGATGTGATGTTTGGTGAGTGCAACGTTAAAGCTGTTGCATTGTAAATAATACGCTCTAATAGTAAAACTTTAATATTCTGTTTGCTGTTTCAGGATTCTGCAGTTTCCTCGGCCCCTCAAGCTCGATGATCTGAGCACCAAAGCTAAAGTGGCATTTGGGCAGGTCATGGACCTGCACTACACCAATAATGAGGTATCAAAAAAAAAAAAAAATCATTTGAGTAGTATAGGGCCTCCAGGTCTTTCCTCAATTCATGTACAGAGGGAACCATTATCATTTTAAGTAAATAAGACCAGATGCATGAGAACAAAAGCATTTTTCAACAGAATCTAAAAATAATTTGACTTGAATCATGTGAAAATGCTGTCATTAATCCAGAAATAAGCAAGGACTTGCTGCTATTATGTTTAACCCATTTATATTCTTTGACTTTCTTTTTCTGTCTCTGTAGTTGGTGATTCCTTTGAGCAGTCAGGATGATCTGGATAAGGCCGTGGAGTTGCTGGACCGTTCAGTCCACATGAAGAGTCTTAAGATTCTGCTGGTGCTGCCAGCATCTTCCCAGGTCGGTCTGAGCTCAGAGCTGAGGCATGTTTATGACCGACCTCACAGTGTTGTTTGTTGAAACCCTTATTTTAAAACTTCTGATCTTACTAAAGAAGATTTTAGCAACTTTACTTTTGCTCAGTATACTGAGTTTATGATGCTCGCTTATCGTGCTGCGTTGCACCAGTGGCCACTGCGGTTCGCACATAAGAGGTCATTATGTGGATTGTTGTTTTTCAGCTCTTCTTCTTGAGTATCCTCAGCACAGTGTGATTTTCTACTGAAAGCTGTATCTGAGTAAACTAGTACAGCTTCATTAATCACCAGTTGTACTATTGCTGATTGAAAACCACACTGCAGCCATGTGTCAGGGTACCCACAGGTCCTTAAAGTCATATAACTAAATAACAATGTCTAAAGTGCCTGTTTTTTTTTGTTGTTTTTTTTTCTTTCCCCTCTACATTTTTAACAGACGTAGTCTGCTACAACGATAGACAAATAATTTCAGTGTACCACCATGCACGTATCAAAGACCTTACTGTATATAAAAGTAGCCTTATCATCAAGGAGGTCAAAAAACGGGATCAAATTAAACAGTATGCCAAAAAGTAAGCTATAAATTAAGCTAAATCTTAGCTAAATGAACATATCGGTACACAACGGTGCACATACTGAAAATGATGTAATAATATATTTTATCATTAGTTGGTAGCCTGTTTTACCTAAATTGTGCAGCTGTTATTGTCTTTCATATTGTCTACTAGGGCGGTACAATATTCACATAAAATTTGATGTTCGATAAAGCTGTTGGATATCACAATCACTTGGAGAAGCGCTAAATTATTAAAGTAGTGAGGCAAGTGCAGAGTTTTTTGGATTTATAAGCAGGAATCTAATAACCCCTCTTTTAAGCAAACGGCAAAATGTATAATTACAAAAGCACCATTCACTACTATGCCAAATAAAAAGTAAAGAAATATTAACATCAGAACTGCAAGCATATGTGAAAGCCTTAGAAACAGTATAAGCTCAACAGTTCCTTCTATAGAAGCTTAAACAAAGAAATATGTTTTGCATAGGGACATGAATGAATAGATACATTTGTTTGTTTATTTATTGTTCAGTTATTAATGTATGCTTGCTGTAACAGTAGTCATTACTCACACTTAAAACACCATCCTCGGTGTGAGAACAGTTCTAATGTTTGATGTATTTTTACAGGCTACGTTACAGGACTAGTTTTGGATAGTGTATTTTGTAATTTGCCGTGTAGCCTGAACACTTATTAAAGGTACTGTTCTACCACATGGGATAGTAGGGCTCAATTCCAGTGCAGAGAAGCATTCATTACATTGTCAGTACAAACCTTTAGAAGTCTATTGACGTCTCTGGCGCTGCGTGTATGAGTTAATTTGAGGCTGTTCTGTTATCACAGCTCTTAGTGATGTTTGTCCTGGAAATTCATATCATGGTACAGATTAAAAATTTATTTTATCCTTCATTTTATTCATTTTAGCAGCTTCACCATAGTAAAGGCCTTGAACTATTGTTTGTTTTGTTGAGGTCTTAAAAACCCTTCAAGTTTAATGGACATACAGTATAGGAATGGAGGTGTGTATCTGTATTATTATTATTGTCAAATACGCTTACATCATTTTACATTTTTTCCCCCTCTTTCAGAACTCTGTCTCCAGCAAGGATCTGCCACCAACTTGTGAGAACCTAGACAATACGGATGGAAACAACATGTTGGCCATTATAGGTCAGAGCTGAGTCTAATCTCTGCAGCGCTGTGGCCTGCAAGGTCCCCAGTTTGACATACCTGGTCTAAATAATTGCCAGCAAATCTCAATTCTGGAAGTAGCATTCTGTGCATGTTTTGTCTGTATTTGGTAGTTTGCTGATGTGTCCAGTCAGGCCTGATAGATTAGGAGAAACACAACCTCTGCAGTATCTTCTAGATTACTGTGATGGGAAACCACTGGACAACAGCTTGAAACATTACTCTTCCACTGTAGCATAAAGTATATTATATATTGAGATGTGGAATATTTTGTTACTCTTTGGGGTCCTGATTTATTTTAGAGTGAGACTTGGGCTGATGTTCATTGTTCATTGTAATCTATTCCTGGACTATGAATAACCTGTCTAGGAAACTGTAGCTTCAGTCCAGTAATTAAATGCAATCAAGCAGTCAATAAATAAAATAAATAATAAGTCAATAAAAATCTAAATCCAAGTCAATAAAAAATATTATAAGATTGAAAAAAGTACTAAAAAGCCTGCTTTTGAAGTTCTCTCTGGGCTATGTGGCTGTATTGGCTTTGACTAAGTGAATACAGAGTAAAAACGCATGTAATGATGAATGTGTTGCACCCATTTTTCAGACTGAGATGCTGCTCCTGAGCATGTCAGTTTTCTTTCAAGCATTAGATTAGGAAAAGTTAAATTAGGTATTGATTGCTGTCTGAATGCCATGTCCGCAGGCTCTCAGTCCACAGACCGCAGCTCACCTCCTCCAGGCTACATTCCTGATGCCCTACAGCAGGTGGCAAGGAACGGTTCTTTCACCAGCATCAACAGCGAGGGAGAGTTCATACCTGAGAGCATGGACCAGGTACACACACATTGTCTTTTAGTGACCTTTAGATGTGAACTGGTCCTAAATCTTTCATGTCCTGAGCTCTACTAATATAATGGCACCTATTTGGATCAGCTTATAGATAGTATGGGGTTGCACCTGATTGATCATATTTCCGTTGTATTTATCTGAGTAGATGCTGGATCCACTATCCATGAGCAGTCCTGAAAATTCAGCCTCAGGCAGTTGTCCTTCTCTTGATAGTCCACTTGACGGGTAATTCTGAAGTACATGCGCACACACTAACACAAGCTTTTCGGTCGTCCTTGTAAGGATTAGGGATGTGCATTGATACTGGAGTACTGACTTAAAGGGAAATTCCTTTAACTTTTCAAAATTACTGTATAATTTAATTGTTAAAAACATAGTCATTCAAAGTAGTTTGATATGAAATGGGTTATTGTAGAGAAACCTACAGATGTGTAAAAAAGCAATTTTATTTACTCTCCAAAACCACCAGTGACCCTGTACATATTTTCTGAGTTTTCATTTGTAATGTGCGTGATGGCACATCTGAGAGAAAAAAATAATAATTTGTGAGCTGTTTGAACTAGGATGCCTAGAATGTACCTCTACCGCTTGATTAAAAAGCATTAAAAATACTACAGTTTAAGCCTCAAGCATCAGGAATTGTACTTGTCTCAATTTTGTGTGATAATTTTCTGTTAGGGAAGTTTTAAAGACATTAAACATTTCACATCAAACCACTTAGAATGTAACAGGGCTGTAAAGTGCAACAGATATGATTGTATTTACAATTATTAAGTAGGTGAATTGTACTATTGATAAATCTCATGCTAAGTGTTTATTTGGCCAGGGAAGGTTATTGTTAGGATTTTATTGATACCTCTGTCAATATCAACACTGCTTATTTATAACAATATTATCAACACTCTTATTTGTAATACACTCTATTATTTGCAAAAAAACAAAAACATGAAATGAAGTTATGTGAAAAGGCTGTTTCCTTACAGTAAAAATATTAGCAACCAAAGATCAAACTTAGGCTGCCAAGCAGTTAGCTATTTATACTATGCTAGCTACAAAATATTAATTCAGTACAAACTAAGTTTAATATTGCTTAACTTTACATAAATAATGATGGCACAGTTTGTTCAGGAACTTATCAGTATTTTGGTACTAATAACAATTTAGTACCTGTTCTCGATAACCATCCCTAGACATGGCTTTAAATTAATTTTAATAATCACTAAATATAAGCGTTATTGTGACTTACATCATGGCTGTGATTTAGCCATAGTGTAATTCGTGGTAACACAAGCAACTTTAGTGACCAATTCAAACCATTATATAAAAGCCTTTATGCAAAAAAAAAAAAAAAACAAAGCAAAGAAGGGCTGGATATTCTATCAATGTCTGCTTTGATATTAGCAATTTTTTATATATTATGGATAGAGCCATAAAACCTTCGCAGGTTTGTTTTTTCAGTGTTTGCAAGTTTATCCTGAGTGCCATATTTATCACAAATAGCAAAATAAAACAGAAATGACCACTGGAACTGGCTGTTATATAAGGGAGAGAGTAAGGATGCAGCAACTGTTGCCCCATGCGTCCCCTCTAGTCCTATTAAAATGTCTTCAAATATCAGAGAGTTCTTTTTTTGCCATCTCACCTTCCGTGCCTACGAATGACTATTGACCTCTCTCACTTTACAGCGATAGCTATCCTAAATCCCGCATGCCCCGAGCTCAGAGTTACCCAGACAACCATCAGGAGTTTCCTGGTAAGCTGTGTTACGGCTTTTTTCTCTTTCATTCATAAGTTAACCAGAAGTTAATATAAATAATCCAATGTTGTCCTAAACTTAGGACAGTATGTAAGAAATTTTGTCTACTTTGCAAGTTTACTGTTATTTTCTTATCTGATGTTAGAAGAAGATAATGAAGCTTTGTTTCTGTAATGTGGCCCCTATTATACAATTTTCTCCTTGTTTCAGAGTGTGATATCCCAGTGTTTGAGAAGTCAGGGAAGGGTGGCACATATCCACGGAGATACCCGATCTTTGGTCTGCAGGACTACAGTGATGGTGAGAAAACAAACACACACACACGTTTTGCCAGGCCCCCCGAGCCTAGTGCACTGACAAGTTGCAACAGACTGCATGAAGTTGGTGCTTGAGCCATGTTGCGGTGATGTTTGATTGAGGAGGCATTGATGAGAAGGTAACTTTTACCTTCCTGCTCATGTCCTCACACTGCTCTTAACAAGGGCCAGCTGTCACTGGTTTGGCTTTGGCATCGTAAGCACCTTTAAAAGGAGAGGAGCGGGAGAAACGGAGAGCAGCAGATCAGCAGAGCTGCAATGATTGTGTGTGTGCAAATGGACTGAAAGCAGATTTCTGCTGAAACAATGATTCCAGTGTCATTATGCCTCCATAGTAATGCTAATAATAATTGTTGTCTGCTGTTGTAACAGCATAATCACATAAGCATTCATATCTTACACATCCTACTAAATTCTTCCTCTCTTTCTGTTCCTTCAGGACGCAAGACGTTTCCACGAGCACGTAGGACACAAGGGCATGGTTTTCGCTCTCCGATGAATTTCAGCCCAACCGACCAGAGCCCAAGCACCAGCAGCGGAAGCAGCATCTTCACACCTGAGCTGGAGGAGCCGGTACGGCGTCGCCGTGGCAGTGACATTGAGCCCAACTCCAGCACCAACCCAACTCTCTCAGTCATGGACATCAGCCCGCCCAGCCGATGTAAGGCAGAGCATTATATGCATTCCTTGCTAAAGAGTTAGCGCTGTGTGCACACACAGTGTCCCTCGTAAACTTTATGTTCATGGCTGTTGAGACAGCTTTTGTAAAGTGAACATATCAGTTACTTTTTGTGTGTGTGTGTGTGTGTGTGTGTGTGTGTGTGTGTGTGTATGTACATAGCCCCTCGTGCCCCGACTAATTGGCGTCTGGGCAAGCTGCTGGGACAGGGAGCATTTGGTCGGGTCTTCCTGTGTTATGATGCTGACACAGCCAGAGAACTTGCTGTCAAACAGGTCCAATTTGATCCAGACAGCCCGGAGACCAGCAAGGTGAGGCAGAGAGAAAGAACCATCTTTACATCTTAGCATTTTTCTGACTCGAGTACTATGAATTAAGCCAGGTTTGTAACTACTCTGCAGAGATTTCCATGTGTGTATTTATATGTATTTTTGTTTTACCTTATTATTTTTGTCACATTGTGTATTTTTATCTGTTTGTATTTTTAGGAGGTGAGTGCGTTAGAATGTGAGATCCAGCTCCTGAAGAATCTTTGTCATGAGCGCATAGTCCAGTACTACGGTTGCTTGCGGGACACACACGAAAGAACTCTGTCCATTTTCATGGAGTACATGCCTGGGGTAAATACCAATTTTGCTGTTATTTGAGCAAGAACATTGTCCGGGCTTAATTTAATCCAGATTGATCCAACAATCTGTAGAGATGCACACACAATGTGGTCCAGATTATGTGGACACGTGACCATTACACCTGTGTGAGCTTGTTGGGTTTCCCAATACAAAACTATGGAATTGCCCCTCCTTGTGACTACAATAACCTCCACAAAAATTTTGGAGTGTTTTTGCCCATTTAGTCTGAAGAACATTTGCCAGGTCAGGCACTGGTGTTGCACAAGAAGGTCTGGCTCACAAAACATTATGATGATGATGATGACAATGAAACACATTAATCAGCCATAATGTAACCTGGTTTTTACCTGGTCTTTACCTGGTTTTTCAATAGTCAGCACCCCACAGGTCCACCGCAGAGAGGGTATTATGTGGTGGTGAATCATTCTCTCCAGTAATTGAATGCAATAAGGCAGTCAATAAAATTTCCATGATTAGAAAAATTATAAGATTGAAAAAAATACTAAAAAGCCTGCTTCTGAAGTTCTCTCTGGGCTATGTGGCTGTATTGGCTTTGACTAAATTAATACAGAGTAAAAACACATTGAAAAATGCAAGTAATGATGAATGTGTGGCACCCATTTTTCAGACTGATTATTTACAAATTAAGCCCTGTACATTTGTATACCTGAATGTTGTGGATATATACCGATATATGGTGGAAGTTTGTCTTATTGTGCAATGTTATATTCAGGAATGTGATTTGTGTGTCTGTGTCTTCAGGGCTCAATTAAAGACCAGCTGAAGTCATATGGTGCGCTGACAGAAAACGTTACACGTAAATACACACGGCAGATCTTGGAAGGAGTATGTTATCTGCACAGCAACATGATCGTACATAGAGACATCAAAGGTGAGACCCATATCTTTTCAGTACAGGCCGTAAATGGGTAGGCCATGGCTGTTCTCTTGATATTGTTACAAAGGTAACTTGTGAATATGCAGAATGTGAGCTGTTGTAAAGAAGTTTAGTCAAAATATTTGTTTCTAAGAACGAATAAATGTGAATAGATCTCCAAATAATATCTGAGGTTAATAGAAGTTTGTAGCTTCCAGTGATGGCTTTATTTGGTTGATCTATTTCTTTAATAATTGTTCCTAACTCTCTCTCTCTGCCTCACTGTTTCTCCTTATTTATCTAATTTGTCTCTTGTTTACTTTTTCCTTTCTTTTATGCATCTGCCATTTATTCTTTCAGGTGCCAACATTCTGAGGGACTCGGCGGGGAACATAAAGCTGGGCGACTTTGGGGCAAGCCGCAGACTGCAGACCATCTGTCTTTCAGGGACGGGGATAAAGTCGGTGACGGGCACGCCCTACTGGATGAGCCCAGAGGTGATCAGTGGAGAGGGCTATGGAAGAAAGGCTGATATCTGGTAAAGACAAATTACTCTTAACTGTAGCAAGAGTGTTCTTAACTGTAGCATTTCAGGACCACAAGACTGAGTTTATGGAACTGTGTTACTAGTACAAAAATAAAAGTTGGAACATGCGTAATGTAATAAGACACTTCAAAAACATATTTGATATTTTATCCTTCTGAACGTTCTTTATTTTCGTAAATATACACTTATCCCAAATTTATTTGATGCCTGCAATGTTTTCCAAAAAAATAAGTTAGGACAGGAGTATGTTTACCGCTGTATTACAGAACCATGAGCAACATTTAATGAGTGCATGGTGACTGAAGACACACATTGATCCAGTTCTGATGCTGGAATTTTTTTAGAATTATACCTTTGTAGATGTCATTAGCTCCACAACTGTAAAGGGCCTCATCGCCTGCCGTATGCTGTGTTTCATAATGTGCCACACATTTTTGAAGGGGTTAGGACTGCAGACATGCCAGTCTAGTCCCTACACACTGGGATTACACAGCCATTCAGTTGTAACACATGCAGAATTTGGCTTGGTATTGCCATGCTGACATAAGCATGGATGTCCCTGAAAAGATGATGTCTAGAAGGTAGCTCCACAATGTGTAAATATTGCTCAGCATTAGTTTTGCCTTCATTGCTGTACAATACACCCCCATACCATCACAGACCCTGGCTTTTGAACTTCACGCTGGTAACAGTGTGGATGGTACTTTTTTGGCTTGGCCTTGAGAACATGTAGCTTATTTACATAAACCGTCTTAAAGGTTGAACACAATACCAATTTCCACTGACCATCTGTATATTTCAGGTGCGCTGTAGCCCAGAGAAGTTGTGGAGTTTCTGGATGTTATTGATGTGTAATTTCCATTGTGCATAGTAAACAAACATTAATTGTCAGATTCTCACATCTATATGGGGATTCCCATCACAGAAGCATGCCAGTCTTTAATGCAGTGTCGTTTGACTGACTGAAGGTCCAATGTTGTGCATGTTCCAGCTTTTTTGGAGAGTGTTTCAGGTATCTCAGAATTGACATTTATAAAAAGCAATGAAGCTGTTAAGGTAAAACATTAAATGTCTTCGCACAAGGTCAAACTGGACTGGATCTTATACTGTCCTGACTTTTTTTTGCTATTGAGGTTTGTATATTAGGAATGTATAGTAGTAAAGCATTTAATACATTTTTTAAACTAATTAATGTAGTACAGTTTTGATATTTCCAGTTAATGTGAATTGCTTTCTTGGTTATAGGAGTGTTGGCTGCACCGTGGTAGAAATGCTAACTCAGCGACCTCCCTGGGCAGAGTTTGAGGCAATGGCAGCCATCTTCAAAATCGCTACTCAGCCCACCAACCCTGCACTCCCAGCCCATGTGTCTGACCACTGCCGTGACTTCCTGAAGCGTATTTTTGTGGAAACGAGACAGCGCCCAGCTGCTGAGGAATTATTACGGCACATTTTTGTTCACTAACCCATCCTCACCCTCAATCACTGACTAATCAGAAAGAACCCTAAGTGTCTGTAGACTCTGCCCTTTTCTAGACGACTCCTGGGCCTGCTATAGGTCGCCCCATTGGACCAGAAAGAGCGTGGGTGTGGCTTAGCAGGTAGGAGGCTCTCTTTTTATGCCTCTTGGTGGAGGACAGCGATTGGGAGCAGCTTGATTTCCATATGAAAACATTTGCACCTTAATTTCACTCAGGGGTAAGTACCCCTAAAGACATTTATCTTTGTATCTTTGTAGACTTTTAAGCTGTTTTGTTATTCCCTGCAATTGTGGAATTGGGAGCCTTAGCTCTGGGGAGTCTAGTCAAGTTCTTTACTCGCTGGATGAATCCGAGAGGCTGTCTGGTCCTGACTTGACCCAGAATGTACCGTCAGCACCTGCAGAACACGTCCGGTATGCCGCCAAGCTGCTAGAGAGAAAAAAGGCAAACATAAAGGGGACAGAAATGAAGAAAGGAGACCAACCCATCCAACTTGGCTCCCCTAAGTTCTCATTCTCTTGCACAGTTTGTGTAAATGACACACACACACACACACACGCACGCACGCGCGCACACACACACACTTTCCTAAAGGACTATACTGTAGAATATGTCACTCACTATGCTGTACAAACATTAGTTTGCTGTACCTCCCTCTCTCTCTCTCTTTGTCCACTCTTTATTTACCAGAGAGTGCCACCGTGTTGTGCTGTAGAATCTGGCAGGGTTTTGATTCCTTTCTTTCTCTCTCCTGACCACAATCCTTTCTTTACTGTGTGCCTTTTTAGATTTGTGGAAGCTTGTTTTTTCCCCCGCAGTTTTAATTTAGTTTTTGTCATGGTACACAACCAGTTTGTACCACAATGGCTAAGCATTCTGCTATGGTTCTACAATATCTCTGCTCAAACCTTTGCCTTCTCTTTTTGCCCAGTGCCCCCTTTCCGTTTCAAACTGACTCCAGGTCAGCTCCTCAAGCGCTCCTTTGCCTTCCTGTAACACAGTGCCGTAGTCTTCAATCTGAACCGAGGTCCTCTGAAACAGGTTGAATATCAATACATTCACCAAAGCTCAAAGCCCAGAAACACATGCTGGGGTTGGTGCCTAGACAGCAGCTCAAAGTAGTGTCTCATTTACCCTGTTCAAACACATTGAAGATTGACTGAATATGTGAATGGCTTGTGTAGGTTTCAGTGCCACTACACCCTTATCCTTCCAATGGCCATATTTTGGAAGAAAACAACACTCTGTAGTATTATTTTCTTAGTTGTTTTTTTTTCTTTGCTGCAAAATAATATATGAAGAAAAAAAGCAAGATTTTCATCTGTTTTTCTATAGCAGACCTCAGAATGCCCAGAATGAATTCATGATTCTCATCAGTGCTCAGCTGTACTTGACGATATGTAAGTTTGAAGTTAACCTCAATCCCACAATGCCTTGACACAGGTATTTTTTTTTTTCTCACCATCTTGTGCTCTTCTTTACACTGCTTGACATGCATGTGTACACGCGCACACATACATACATACACACACACACACACACACACACACACACACACACACACACACACACACCCACCAACATGCACACACTACTGCAGTATGCTTATGCTCTTTAGTTTGCAAAAATGCAACTACGTCTGTAAATCAAAGATTACGTATCGGCTCTGTCCTCCTGGTATGTTTTTACCCTCGGTACACAATTTCTGTTTGGTACCACTGAGCTGAATTCACACTTCCCCTCAGAACCTTTCTCTGTACTTTACACTGTCCATTAGGGACCATAGTTTTTACATGAGCAGCACCACTTGACTTCCTTAATAAGTGCACATATTCAAAGGAATACTCCAGTGGTTTTCAACCCAAACTCTTTCTGCCACCTCAGTAATATGATTACCATGGCTAACTTGTAAACAATATACATTTATATGAAAAGCTTTCCGGCAGTTGTAGAATTGTTAGTGTAGCACACTTGTGCTGTTGGACAGTTGTGGAATTTTCAGTATATGCATGATCAGTATACTGTCAAAAGGTTGTTTTTAAATTTGGACATTTTTTCAGATGGACAGAATTGGAGTGGTATGGACTGAGTTTTCACAGATTCCTTTGTGATTGCCTTAGATATTGAAAAAACCTCAGATAATGCAAATGTAACTGAAACTGCTTTTTAACTGTGTTGCTCCAGTGACCGAAAGTTGGTCATATTTGGACAAAATGGAGAATAGAGTCCAGTGGAGTCCAGCAGAATTAGCTCTATGCCCCTCAAATAACTGTGTCTGTTAGATGACATAACAGAAATGAGAGTTAGTGTTCTCCTCCAAGCATGTTGAAATGTCCGACAATGTTGTGTTAGCGGCAGTTTGAAAAGATGCCGTTGCGCTTCCCGTCTCGATCAGGTGATTGTAAAAACTGAGCATTTATTCAAGTTAACTGCAGTTATTTTTCACATGTTTGTCACAGTAGAGACTAAATTTTCATTCGCGATGGAAAATGCACGTAAATAAAAAGAGCAGAAAATGCTTTTATAGAGACGTCAGGTTTTACGCAATTGCATGGTAATTAAACATGAGATACAATTACATGCTCATGATAGGTGCATGTCCTGGCCTTTACCATCCACCTTGGTAGCATACTGTGAAAGGAGGAGACCTAACTAACACATGGGAATTAACCATGGCTAAATTGGCAGGCCAAAATTGAGTTTGTGAAAGACATTCAAGTCAGTCTCATATGAAGACTTGTATTGTTAGATTTTAAGTAGTTCGAATTGTTATAGTTCACATTATCTGTTTAAATGTTTGTTTTCAGGCCTCAGTAGCTGCTCATTGGCTTCTTTTAAAAGAGTGTTGTAAGTTTCTCCAGGGACAACCAAGAAAATGTGTTTCAGTTGTCTGTAGAATAAACGGTATGTTACAGAAGTGGCAGATAAAGATTAGGTTGAAAAATAATTGATTAGTCCTTTTTATAAAGAAATGAAATGTTCTGTGTTGTTTGCTCAAATGCTGTAAGCTCTGAGTGAACAGAGCTCCCTGTAGTGAATTCATACTTTCATGCTCAGAGTGCGCAAGTCTTGACTGAAAGTGCACATGGTGTGCCTTTTGAAGAATGCAGCTATTAATGTCCACACTGCTACTGGTTTTGATAGTTCAGCTATACTCCTTTACTCCTTTCAAGAAAGCTAATCAGAGATTACAATATAAATTTGTATTATTAGCTTGGAGTTTGATAGAGTATTGATTTAGGAATGTCCTCTAGATCTAGCATCACTTCATTTGGGACGGTCTGAATGGTTGTGTAAGCTTGAGTGACAGCACTTTGACCCTGTTATTGATTTTTTTGAGTCATGGTGTTTCAGTCTGGTGGAAAGGAAATCACTTAGTTGTTTATTGTAAGGGAAGTCTGATGCCACTTTGATGGTTATGTGTCAGGAATATTTTATTATATTTTAACAGGTACTGTAATGCTCAACTCAGAGCAATGGTACAGACAGGCTACGTAATATTAGAGAATACTTGGAACTAGCCTGGTAGGAGACTGTTATTGTTTTTAAACGATGAATCGGTTTATTTTGGTCATGGTTTTGTAATGGTCATGGCTTTTGAGTGGTACTGCATACAATGAACTGCCCAGATGCACTGAATGCTTTTATCTGGATGAAATACATTTCCTACCAATAGTCGGCACTGTGATGAGAAGCATCACTAGCAAATCTGCAAGCATGAATAGTCATGGCATTAAAATGCCTCTGTACAGATTTTACAGTTACACTCCAACAAATGTTTACAGTTTTTGCACTCCAGGTGCTGAGGACCCATTCTGTTTTACTCCTATTTACAGAACCATCAGTTTGGTCGAATTCCTTTAGAGTCATTTATAGCAGCCAGTTAAAGTAATACATGCATAGGGAATTTCACAATTTCTGCAATATTCAGTGGTTGAGATGTAAACAGAGTAATTAGGAGTGGTTGAATGCGGAGTGGTTCAATATAGAGAAATAGGCCAAATTCTTTTCAGTTGTGGTGATAGGAACCAGAGGTTGTGATGTCTACAGTGCAAATATAGCCATTTTATTTACTATCCCAAACCACCAGTGAACCTACTTGTGTATTCTGTGCTTTTATATGTAATGTAGATGGTAGTAAAATAGTGGTATATACTGAAAAAAAAGACTTCTATGGGGACTATTTGGCCTTACTACACAATTTACCTCCCCGCCAAGAATAGATTTAAGGAAATATGTTTTAGGTCTGTTTTAAGACCTAAAGACCTTTAAGACCTGTAAGCTGTTATAAAACAGCATCTCAGGCATCAGACAGCATATTCATGTCCACTTCATGTAATACGTCTTATGACAAAGCTCTTACATTAAACTCTTCAGACTTTGCTTCCTATCACCACCACTTCTTCATATCTTCATATTTTTCATATCTTTAAAGCCTCAGTTATGCAGATTTTTTTTAAATGGATGAGATTCCAGTTTAATGGCACCCAACTTCATTAATACAAGATCAGGTACAACATATGGACCCCTTGGCGAGTAGCCGTTGATGTATTCCAGCTCCCTCAAAAACCAGAGCACTTTTTTTTTTTGGGACCTTTCCATGTTATTTGCTAATGAATGCTATACTACACTGCAGTTAGTTGGCACAGCAAGGACTCACAGTTGCCCTTCCATGTTGTGTCTTGCCAGATATTGCTGAACCGGTTTGTGTCAAAAGGTCAGAAATTGGCCAGTGCTGGTACAGAAAGTACTCCCATTGTTTAAGTAACGGTACAAGTGCCAGTTCTCAAACCATTGGAACTTCATTTTTTCCGTTTCCATTTGACTTGATCTGAAAGGAGGAGATAAAGCATTATTTGGTGTCTGTTTGCATACGTGGTGTACAGATTGACTCCACAGTGAGTATAGGCGTTTGTAATGTATGTACAATTGTCTGTCCTTTCGATGTTGAACTTTTTGCACATTTTTGAGACCATAATTTGTACACTGATTTTAATACTTTTGCCAATGAATGTGTGTGTGTGTGTGTGTGTGTGTGTGTGTTTCCATTTGTCTGTATTCACAAAAAATGACAAAAGTGATTCTCTGAGAAGGTGTGGTAGGAAGTGCCAAGCCCTGCAGGAATGTAATGCCTGAATCTCTCCACTAGGTAGCACCATGCGTGTATTAGCCTGTACTCCTACATTTTCTTCTCTCCTGCTGAAATATGACATTTTCTTTGAAACGTGAAACCTGTAGGGCTCAATCAACCACCCTGTTGCCTGTGTATTACTCCACCTTTGAGGCTTTCTAGTGCTACGATTGTGACCACTGGGAACTAGAAATTTTCTAACTTGGAATCTCCTGCTTCCCACCTGAAAGGTTTCTGCTGTTTGAGGTCTCTCACAGTAAGCCAGCACTTGTTTTTAGCTGCTGTGTATGAAGAAAAAGCTTTTAAAGAGTGTTCATATGTGAATTAAAGAGTTATTTGGTTAGCCTGCATCATAATAAAATGCACTATGGCATATCCATAATAAAAATGCACTGAAAAATTACATTAAATTAAGCAGTTTAATTGGAAATCTTGCACAAGCATTCCCTGTATTTAGGGATGTCATGAACAAATATACACCAGTAGAAACTTAGGTCTGCTTAACTGTGCTGTTAATTTTTGTTCTCTGAGCGCTGCCATGTGGAAATGATGTCTGTGAACATCAACTGAAAGAAGTCAGAGCTTTTTGGAAACTTTTAAGAGAGAATTACAAGTTGGGTGGCTGTTCAAGTGGATTTTTCCCGTTTGGAGATTGGAAACTTCCCAGTTCCCTCTTAGTCATGAGCGCAGTATAACAACTGGTCCTTAAAAGCCGTTAAAGCTTCACAACAGTTCTGCTAACAGGCTGGGCTTTCCAGTGAGGTGTAATGTGCCACTGCTGCCACTCCTGAATGCACTTTGTGTGTGAGTCTGTGTGGTTGTGTCTGTGAGGTCTTTTTCTGATTGACTGTGTGTGTGTGTGTGTGTGTGTGTGTGTGTGTGTGTGTGTGTGTGTGTGTGTTGCCAGCGCAAAGGTCACTGCGCCCAGATGGCTTGCGCTTTAGGACTGTACAATTTTAAAACAAAACAAAAAAAAAACATTAAAAAAAAACACAAAAATGGAAAAAAAAAAAGAAGAAAGATTTTCTCTTTCGACAGAGTACACTTATCTGGTACAAAACTATCTTGTTGTCTGCTTTGTCTATGGTACGAGAAAGCCATGTTTATAATTCAATTTGGTTTGTGACCAATAAGCCTGTTTATATCAAATCTGTATATCAGTGCTACGCATATTTTTTTTATATATATATTTTTTATTTTTTTTCCTTTTTTTTTTTTTTTAAACTCGAGATTTTATGCATGATTGGCGTTTGAATGGCCCAATGAGGTAATGTGCCCTGCTATGAGAGCACAGCTGATTGGAGGGTTTGCTGGACGACATCATGAGATTGCCTGATGGCTGGCACTTTGTATAGTGTTGCTAATAATTATGATAATGAGAATAATAAAAGATATTTATTTCACATTTCCTGTCCTCCTGGTTTTATTTGAATATAAGCACTGTTGAATGCTTTTAGTTGCCTATAAATGCTGTTCCCCATTTTTCCCAGTTTAAGCAGTGCTTTTGCGTTACGCACTTGCACGTGGGTAAAGTTTAGAGCCATATCGATTGATTAGCCTATTGGATGCCTGCTGAACTGTTCATCCTAGACCTAATAAAAACAACACATTCACCTCATATACACTGTAACTGCAAACATGCATTGTGGAGATCCTGTTGGTGTGGGTTCCCTCTCTAATCAGAACATTAAACAAAAGTGATGCACACGAGCGCTAATAGCACCTTCTTGTGGAGAATCGGTGTAACATTGCTTTGTAATGACCTGAGGGTGCACTGTCCGTCATTCAAACTGTCTCCTCATCACTAAGCCAATTAATCAGCAACTAAATTGTGTGTTACCCAGCTAAGTAACTTTCATGGAGAAAAAGTTGATCCAAGTTACATCACTAGCTGACCTCACATGCTCTTGTGCCTGAATGCAATCAAATCCTCACAGCAATGTTCCAGCATCTGGTGTAAAGCCTCCACAGAAGAGTAGAGGCTGTTATTGTAGCAACTGGGGCACAAACTCCCTATTAATAGCCTTGATTTCAGAAGAAACGCTGTATCTGTGATCTTTTGGACATGCGTGGCCAGTTTCCTACATAGGGATTGAACTTGGACTGAACCTCATTTTAAAACAGTTAAGTGATTTTCCTCTAAAGGAAAAATATAGTCCATGGCTAGGCCTAATCTCCTGTGAGAGAAATCAGGTCATAGTGGACAGTCATATGGAAAAATTGAAACAAGCCTAATAAATTTACTGCTAATGTGAAATGTTCCACAACCAAAGGCCACAGGAGAATGGGCAGACTGGTTCCAGATGATAGAAAGGCAACAGGAACTCACATAACCAGCCAAAATCTCTGAGGAATGTTTCCAACATCTTGTTGAAAGTCTGCCATGAAGAATTAAGGCAGTTCTGAAGGCAAAAGGCAACATAGTGCAGATGTGTGCTCTCTTATAGAGGTGGTGTAAACTTCCATAGAATCTGACACATGACTGTATGTGTGGATCTGGATTTTACAGGCCGGTGGTCTGGGAAAAAAAAACTATAGCTTACGGTATTACCATACAATAATCCATCGTTCAGTGGAAAAGTGCTGTTATGTCTGTCGACTAACTTAAATTGTGCTGAAAGGGAATAGTTTTTTTTTCAAAATGTGTGAGTACTTCAGTCCTTGAGGTGTAGTCATTCGGAGTGGTTTGATGTGAAATGCTGATGGGGACCAGTTGTTGCCGTGCCTGCAACACAAACATAGTCATTAGATTTACTGTCCAAAGCCAACAGCGAACCTACATGTGTCTTGAGTTTTTATATATAGTGTCGATGATGGTAAACTTGGCATAAACCTGAAATTTTTTTTAGGCCTATTTTGCCTCTGGACCCCCTGCATGCATCCCACCGCCAAGAATGGATAAACAGACATGGCTAACATACTTCTTCTGTCAAAACTTTATCACAACTATCCTAAAACAATATCTCAGACATCAGACAGCATCTGTCTAACCACTTCCTGTAATAACTGTCTCCGAGACGTCTGGTTCCTATCTCGTCCATTGTGAACAGTTCTGACTCTGCAAGTTTCTCTAGAATTGAGCATTTCACACCGAACCACTCTGAAGGACTTTCTTTACATCGCAACAATTTGGTTATGTCGTATTTTTTAAAAATTGGTGTAGTTTCACTTTAATATCTGGAGGGAAACGCATTGGTCTTCGACCAGCCAAGTACTAGCCAGCGTTCCCTTGCGAGTATGGCGCTTTAGCCAGTCAGACTGCAGGAGGTGGGGCTTGTGTGGACGCGTGTGTGGTGTGTTTTGTCTTTCACCCGGTTGTGGTGGTTCTGCGCTACGAGCTCCATCATGACGGCGCGCAGAGTCTTCAGTCCTGTCCGCCTCACAGCCACTCGCTGGCGGCAAACAGCCCTACTTCAGCTCGAGGGAGCGCGGAGCCTGAAGGCACAAACCAGCGACTTGAACGTGCAGGCCGTCACCGCTGAACCGGGGAAGCTGAAGACCATCGAGGACCTTCCAGGGCCCAGTCTGGCCACTACCGTTTACTGGCTGTTCGTAAAGGGCTACGCGGATAAGAGCCATGCGATGCAGGTTAGAACCCCCAGCTCTGCTGTTATCGACTGTTTGCATTCAGAATTAATGTTAACGAGTGCCTCTTAAAGTGGAGCTCCGCCGATTTTTCAACATTTCTGCATAATTAAATAGTTAAGATGTCAACAAAGTCATTCAGAGTGGGTTTGGCTCCGTTGTAGGGAAACTTCTTAAGTAGCTTAATTGTTGTTCACAGTGGTGTTGATAGGAACCAGACATCTGAAAAGTGTTTAATTCCTCTAAAAACTCCCTCACAAAAAAAGTTACTGCACAAAATGTTTATGATATGGTTATGTTTATGACCAAACCACTGTGAAAAAGTTTTTTACAGCTCAACTTACAATATGCAGAAATTGGAGAACATTTGTGGAACTCGCCTTTGTTCTGTTGATTCAGGACTTGGACTGTTTGGCTAATTACACCACTCAGTTTGGACTGTTTTATCTTCCATCAAACTAATCCTAAAAAATAGAAGGGTAGAGCCAAAGAGGTTTCAGTTCCTTTTTTTTTTTACTGGATGCTTTTTTTTTTCCTCTTTTGTTTTTACTCCTTCTCAAGTTGTTTTTTGGTTGCTACTTTTATATCTACTTCAGTTATTTTTCCTTCCACTTCAGTGAAGTACTTAAGGATGGCTTTAGGTTACCCTTCCCAGAGTTTCTAGTGCAGTAAGCGTTGGTGTGGTTTGAAGTTGGCAACAGTTTACCTTTCTGCATTTAACACAGACAGCAGTGATTAATGACCCTGGGTTTTCTGGGGTGGGCTAAACTTAATTATAACCAAGAAAGCATCCAGAGTCGGTGACAGAGAGATACAGCGGGGATTAAACCGTCCTCACCCATCATCGAATAGCTACAGATTATAGTGATATAATGAACATTAAGCTTATTTAAGAAGTGGGGTGATGTACTGAGAAAATCATTTCTGTAGTCAGAATTCTTTGAAAAGGAACCAGCTGGAATTTATCTTGGTTCTCTTTCCACGAGGCTAAAGTTGGCTTCAAGTTCACCGGCTTCTTATATAACGTTTTTCTGGTCCACTTTCACAGAGAACTGTGTGCAGCTGTTTGGTGGAAAGAAAAAAAGAGCAGCATTGTTTGTTACAGAAAACAATAACGTCAAATAGTTTCTGTGCAGTAAACCTGAACTGACCGCAGAGGAGCTGGCTGGAGAGTGTTTAATATCCAGACGAGATCACATCCTTTTGCCAAACGCCACAGAAGATTAAGAATCCAGGCCATCACAAGGGCGGATAGGGATCCTGATGGTCCCAGAGGCAGCAAAAGTCTGTGTAGCACCCACTTCATGTCTAAATCTAGTGTTTGTTGACAGGGTGATTGGCTGTCAACACATCCGAACTGTGGTTTTAATACGGGTAGCACTTTTTGACATGGTGATTTAGATAAGGATGAAGTCAGCATCCTATTCGCCAGCTACTCATTTGAATTTTTCTGTTCCACCTTAAATGAAGTCTTAGTGGGCAATTGCCTGAGATGCCAGAGTGTAGCTGCTGCACCATTTAAGGTGGAATGGAAAAATTTGAACAAGAAGCTGGCAAAAAAAGCTGACTGCAGCTTTGCATTATTTATGCTGTCAAATTGTCTGACCTGCAATTTTAGGTAGAGCTCTACCTATAAATATGTGATACAGTAGGATTTTTCAACAAAGTCGCACAATTCACAGAGTAAGGACTGTGTGTGTTATTCATATCACAGCCAAACTACACTGTCATTACAGCCAAATTACACTGTCTAGTCACAGCCAAACTACACTGTCGTTACAGCCAAACTACACTGTCTAGTTACAGCCAAACTACACTGTCTAGTTACAGCCAAACTACACTGTCGTTACAGCCAAACTACACTGTCTAGTTACAGCCAAACTACACTATCTAGTTACAGCCAAACAACACTGTCTAGTTACAGCCAAATGACACTGTCGTTACAGCCAAACTACACTGTCTAGTTACTGCCAAACTACACTATCTAGTTACAGCCAAACTACACTGTCTAGTTACAGCCAAACTACACTGTCTAGTTACAGCCAAACTACACTGTCGTTACAGCCAAACTACACTATCTAGTTACAGCCAAACTACACTGTCTAGTTACAGCCAAACTACACTGTCTAGTTACAGCCAAATTACACTGTCTAGTTACAGCCAAACTACACTGTCTAGTTACAGCCAAACTACACTGTTGTTACAGCCAAACTACACTGTCGTTACAGCCAAACTACACTGTCTAGTTACAGCCAAACTACACTATCTAGTTACAGCCAAACTACACTCTCTAGTTACAGCCAAACTACACTGTCTAGTTACAGCCAAACTACACTATCTAGTTACAGCCAAACTACACTGTCTAGTTACAGCCAAACTACACTGTCTAGTTACAGCCAAATTACACTGTCTAGTTACAGCCAATCTACACTGTCGTTACAGCCAAACTACACTGTCTAGTTACAGCCAAATGACACTGTCGTTACAGCCAAACTACACTGTCTAGTTGCAGCCAAACTACACTGTCTAGTTACAGCCAAACTACACTGTCTAGTTACAGCCAAACTACACTGTCTAGTTACAGCCAAACTACACTGTCTAGTTACAGCCAAACTACACTGTCTAGTTACAGCCAAACTACACTATCTAGTTACAGCCAAACTACACTGTCTAGTTACAGCCAAACTACACTGTCTAGTTACAGCCAAATTACACTGTCTAGTTACAGCCAAACTACACTGTCTAGTTACAGCCAAACTACACTGTCGTTACAGCCAAACTACACTGTCGTTACAGCCAAACTACACTGTCTAGTTACAGCCAAACTACACTATCTAGTTACAGCCAAACTACACTCTCTAGTTACAGCCAAACTACACTGTCTAGTTACAGCCAAACTACACTATCTAGTTACAGCCAAACTACACTGTCTAGTTACAGCCAAATTACACTGTCTAGTTACAGCCAATCTACACTGTCGTTACAGCCAAACTACACTGTCTAGTTACAGCCAAATGACACTGTCGTTACAGCCAAACTACACTGTCTAGTTACAGCCAAACTACACTGTCTAGTTACAGCCAAACTACACTGTCTAGTTACAGCCAAACTACACTGTCTAGTTACAGCCAAATTACACTGTCGTTACAGCCAAACTACACTGTCTAGTTGCAGCCAAACTACACTGTCTAGTTACAGCCAAACTACACTGTCTAGTTACAGCCAAACTACACTGTCTAGTTACAGCCAAACTACACTATCTAGTTACAGCCAAACTACACTGTCTAGTTACAGCCAAACTACACTGTCTAGTTACAGCCAAACTACACTGTCTAGTTACAGCCAAACTACACTATCTAGTTACAGCCAAACTACACTGTCTAGTTACAGCCAAACTACACTGTCTAGTTACAGCCAAATTACACTGTCTAGTTACAGCCAAACTACACTGTCTAGTTACAGCCAAACTACACTGTCGTTACAGCCAAACTACACTGTCGTTACAGCCAAACTACACTGTCTAGTTACAGCCAAACTACACTGTCTAGTTACAGCCAAACTACACTCTCTAGTTACAGCCAAACTACACTGTCTAGTTACAGCCAAACTACACTATCTAGTTACAGCCAAACTACACTGTCTAGTTACAGCCAAACTACACTGTCTAGTTACAGCCAAATTACACTGTCTAGTTACAGCCAATCTACACTGTCGTTACAGCCAAACTACACTGTCTAGTTACAGCCAAATGACACTGTCGTTACAGCCAAACTACACTGTCTAGTTACAGCCAAACTACACTGTCTAGTTACAGCCAAACTACACTGTCTAGTTACAGCCAAACTACACTGTCTAGTTACAGCCAAATTACACTGTCGTTACAGCCAAACTACACTGTCTAGTTGCAGCCAAACTACACTGTCTAGTTACAGCCAAACTACACTGTCTAGTTACAGCCAAACTACACTGTCTAGTTACAGCCAAACTACACTATCTAGTTACAGCCAAACTACACTGTCTAGTTACAGCCAAACTACACTGTCTAGTTACAGCCAAACTACACTGTCTAGTTACAGCCAAACTACACTATCTAGTTACAGCCAAACTACACTGTCTAGTTACAGCCAAATTACACTGTCTAGTTGCAGCCAAACTACACTGTCTATTTACTTAGTGACACTACGGGTCCCACTGTGCTCCTGGTATTGTGAAATAAGGAGAGGATAGACAGGCTCAACAAACAACAAAACCGGGTGAGTTGGGTAAAATTCATAGGACGTGTCAGCAAGCTATAAAGGTTTTTATAGAATAGCATATAGAATAGGTTCATGTTTAAATCCAGATAGTGTCTACAGAGCTTTCATCTCTCCATCTACACAACTGAGAATAAACAACAAGCCTAACCATGAAGAAAAATTAAGAGTTGCCGTGCAGGATGAATCCAAGACGTTTTTGTGCGCTGTAAGGAATTAGGCGGCGGCTGGTGAGCAGCGTTGTTTACAGCTGTTAATTAAATTTTAAGCTGTTAAAAACTCAAGAATCTTTCCTGCATTACAAACTCCTTCCTCAAAATGTCTCTCGAGCCAACTGCAATGGAAAAACACGAAGAGTCGACTCCAAGGATTTCGACTTGTTGCTCACGCTCGACATGCTGGAGTCGAAGAATCGATTCTTTTGGAATTGACTCCCTGTCACTAGTGGGCATTGAAAGCTTCGAAGTGAGCTGATAAGATCTTTACAGAGCAGCAGTCTGATATCATCTTTACAGAGCTGCGTATCTCATTGCTTCAGGAAACGACAGCTGAAGAAAAACTCATGCCATGTCATCTTTCACGCTGCAGTAAGGGGGTAAAAATGCGGGTGCATTGTGCTGCTTTGCTCTGAACTGCACCAGTTTTTGGAGCAATAGAATCAATTGTAATGGATTATAGTAATATTCAGTAAAACATATATTCATTTTTTTTGGCCAAAATGAAATAATACTTTCAAATTGTTTTCCATGTACATCGTTTTATTTCAATTTCTATCATTACACTCATGCTAATTTCTGCTAGCATCTCTTTGGGATCACTGTATAAGGTTAGCATCAAGCTAACTGAGGTGTTCTTTCAAATCCAGTTCACTTGAGTTACTTAGGCAGCTTCTGAAGCTGGTAAAGCATGTAAAATGTTCTTTGCTTTGTTTTGTCATTTTTAGTGAATTCCTCAGTTAATATTTAAATTTAAAGCCATTTACTCAAGATGTTACCGACAGAGCTTCCCAGCTTGTTTACCGTGTGAACTGGCAGTCTGCCGAGCTGGTCAGTGGAGAGCTAAATTGGGCTAAACTGGTTTGTGACCGCAAGCATATGGCTAGCTAGCCAAGTTACACACATTCATGTGTTCACTGCAGTTTTAGTTGGCGCAAACTGTCCAAACCCTGTTTACAAATGACAAGATAATGTACCATTTACTTTTTCATTTAGTTTTATTCCAAACTAGAGAAGGTACCTGAAGTAAGCCATATTGAAAATAATACTAGTTCCTGTGTACATGTATTTAAATAGCTAGCTACACCCATTTCTATGAAATTATGGATTTAATATTTTAGATTAGGTTATATTAGACATAAACACTTTTACACTGATACTCACACATGAAATGTCTTGCCACAGCTCATAAATTGGATATTGTTGAAAGAAAACAGTTGTCATATCTTGCCGTAGACGAAAGACTTGGTTTGTTCTGCAGTCTGTTACTGATTTTCTACTTAAACACAAACATCTTGTTGCAGCTAAACAAGATTTTTGGTTGGCAGCTGAGCTGAGAACAACAAACCTAACTGGAATTACCCCAAAACTAACAGAATACAATTGGAACAAGATGGGCTGCGAAATACTTTACAGACTAGCTGGAATAAAACATTCAGGTTAATCTGGAAAATATTGAAAAAGATGAGCTAATTGAAGGAAAAAATGTCACTTCAGTGGCAACAAGTTCCTTAACCTGGAGAGAAGTCTGTTGGAAAAATGTTTTTTGATTGTTTATTGCTCAAGTGCAGAAAAAATAGTGCAATAATAATTAACCTAACCTTTTTTTTGCAGTTGGAGCATAAGCGGCTGTATGGGCCAATCTGGCGCTCGCGTTTCGGGCCATTTGATGTGATCAATGTGGCCACAGCAGAGCTCATCTCACAGGTGATCCGGCAGGAGGGCCGTTACCCAGTGCGCACAGCACTGCCTCACTGGAAGGAGTACAGAGAAATGAGAGGCCAGGCTTACGGGCTTCATGTTGAGTAAGTCTCACGGCTTCTAATTTTGCCTTGTTTGTCATCTTGTCACGCAAAGTAGCCAAACATCTAACTTCAAACCACAGCACACTGTAGGCCTCAGATGAACATGTGATGTGCTGTAGTTTACTACTTCAGCCTTTTCTCTTAGCAGAACATAACGAAGGGAAAATGAAAATAGTTAAAAATGCATTTCAGTCTCTGCTGCATTGGCTTGATTCAGTAAGTGACTACATAGGGAATTTGTTTGATTAGAAAGTTACAGTAATTGTGAATGATTATGATATGTAGCTTATGTTAAATTATGCTTCTATATTACAATAAAGTAGAATAAAGGAATAATGAGTCGTGGTTGTCGTTACTGAGTTTTTGGCATCAGCTGTTTGTGTGATGGTAATGACAGTGTTAAAGTTAGAGCTTGCTAACACAACTCTATAGCTGTCATTTACATAGAACAAATGAAGTAAAACTATCAAATGATTAAAACAATTAACTGTGGTAAATTAAATTAATAATGTGTTCACACATAATCACATTTGACTTATTTGCTCAAATTTTGCTCAAATTTCCTGAAAAATTTTTCTACAAATCCGAAAGTTTGGGACGTTGTTGTAAAATACGATAAAACCAGGAATCTGTAATTTGTTCATTCTCTTGAACCTTTATTTAAGTGACAAATGTACAAAGAAATGACTTGAAAAATGTTTTAGCTTTATGAAACCATCATGCTACTATGTTAAATACAATCACATGGGCTCGGGAGTACTTCAGAAAGGTGTTGTTATCCAGAACAGTCCGACGCTGCATCAGGAAATGCAGCTTGAAACTCGAGAAAGCCATAAATCAGTTATATGCATAAATGCTGCTGAGTTCTCAGGCCTAAACTCATCTCAAGGCCTCCAAAAGACAATGGAAGTGTGTGCTGTGGACAGAAGAGTCCACATTTAAACTTGATTTTGGGAAAAATGGACATGTGGCATAGACGAAAGAGGCCATCCACACTCCATGAAAGGTGCAAAAGCCAACATCTGGGGTTGCATCAGTGCTCGTAGCATGGGTGACTTGCATATGTGTGAAGGTACCATTGATGCAGAGGGGTATATTGGGATTTTAGAGAGATGTATAGTGCCATCAAGACTCTTCCTGGGAAAGTCCATGGTTATTTCAGAAAGAAGGTGCCGGGGCTCATTGTGCTACATCAGTGTGTCTCAATTGACACAGATTGTGTGCTTGACTGGCCTTTCTAAAGTCAACATCTGTCTCCTATAAAATATATCAAAGGGACAGAGATGGTCTCCTAATAGAAGAATAAAAGAATCCTCCTCATTTGTCCTGAATATAATGTCTCAATGTTTCAGTACGGGTCCTGAGTGGTACCGTATGCGCAGCGCCTTGAACCCGAAGATGCTGAAGCTGCGTGAAGCAGCTGCATTTGCACCGGTCATTCATGACGTGGTGACGGACCTGCTAGATCGTCTGGAGAGACTGCGTCTGCGCAGCCAGGACAAGAACACTGTGAATGACCTCGCCTCTGAGCTCTACAAGTTTGGCTTTGAAGGTCAGAGGGGTGGAAGGGAAGAAGAAACTAAATATAATTAGCCGTTTGAAATTGTTTATGTAATATTATATTATGTGATGAGCAAAAGTAGGTTGCATTGCTAAAAATGATTAGCTTTAATATCATTATGTTTCATTTTCTAAGTAACAGTAAGCCATATAGTGCTATATAGAAACTCTATAAGCACGTGTATTCAAAATTAACGCTACTTAATAACTTCAATCAATAAGTGATTAAGGCGAACAGTTTGCAGTTTGTCATTGTTGATAATATTACTAATTGAGTAATGTGCTCATTAACCTGGGGGTTTTGCAACAATAAAACATTTAAAACAATAAAACAGTTAGCACAGTAAAACTGAATAACCATAACTCGGAAGCCTTATAATCGTGCGCATATATGTACAACTTTGTTGGGACGCTGTGCAAACTGAGAGAATGTGTTGTTTTTTGGAATGTCCATATTGAACACTTTTCAAAAAAAGTTGGGACGAGGGCATATTTATCACTGTGTTGTATCACCTCTTCTTGTAACAGCTTTCTGTAAGTGTTTGAGAACTGAGGAGACCAATTGCTGTAGTTAATGAATAAAATGTTTTCCCATTCTTGCTTGATCTAGGATTTCAGCTGCTTAAAAGTTCAGGGTCTCCTTTTACGTGCTGGCATCAAATACAAAGTAGGCAACATTTGATATGTTGTCTTTGTTGTATTTTCAATTAAATATAGGGTTTAAATGATATGCACATCCTTGCATTCTGTCAGAGCAGCCTGTTTGCTAAGCTTTTCTGTCTGGATCTAGTTGTTAAACAAAACACTGTTTTTAAGTATGCTTGTCATGGTTTGGGGCTTTTTGCTTCAAAAACATGCAGTTCTTGCATTTGTAGGTACATTTGTGAGACCAGTTTCCTCTCTTTCAATAATGCATAAAAAAGGGATTTGAGTGCTACTAGCTCCCCTTGTGGAGAATCTCCACCCAGCAGTTTAAATGATAGTCAGAATACCCTCATCATCAGTGCCAACCTAATTGCAGATTCATCAAGAAGGTGCATTTTAATTTACTTTGAGTAACTGTGAGAACCTCATTTACCTTTATTTGTGGCAGCTTAAACTTTGGCCACCAAACATGGCTAATTGACTACATTTGGAGTAAGGGGAAAATTTTATAATTGAGACTTCTCACCAAACCTTAAAGCTTCTTCTTAGTTGAGAGATTTAGAAGAAAAGTTGAGCAAACCTGTTCTAGTCTCATTGTCCCAGAGCTCCTCCCCTGCCATGTAACATTTTCCTTCCTTCTGATACACTTCATTAATTTCTTGAAAGACTTGTTTATGATTGAATTGGGTGTGACAGCATTAGGAATACAAAGGACAGCTGTGCTGGAGTTTTGGAGTCTTTATAAAGATACTACAACATTTGAATCCTAAAAATTGCAGTGATAAATTGTGTTCTAATTTTTAAATCAATTATTATATTAATGATTCTGTAAAGAAGGAGTAAAGAACTTGTATCGTTTGGCTAAACAAAAATAGAGCTGGAAAGGATGTACAGCAGGTTAGGCTGATAAAGGATAGAGAGGGAAATGTACTAGTGAGTGAACAGAGAGTGATGAGTAGATGGAAGGAGTACTTTGAGGAACTAATGAATGAGGAAAACGAGAGAGAGAGGAGGACAACGGGGGGAGAGATAGTGGATCAGGAAGTGCAGAGAATTAGTAAGGTGGAAGTGAGGGCAGCTTTAAAAAGGACGAAGAATGGAAAGGCAGTTGGTCCAGATGACATACCTGTGGAGATATGGAGATGTTTAGGAGAGAAGGCAGTGGACTTTTTAACCAGGTTGTTTAACAAAATCCTGGAGAGTGAGAGGATGCCTGATGAGTGGAGAAGCAGTTTACTGGTCCCCATTTTTAAGAACAAGGGTGATGTGCAGAGCTACAGTAACTACAGAGGTATAAAGTTGATTAGCCACACCATGAAGGTATGGGAAAGAGTTGTTGAAGCAAGGCTAAGGCGAGAGGTCCAGATCAGTGAGCAGCAGTTTGGTTTCATGCCCAGAAAGAGTACCACAGATGCAATTTTTGCATTGAGAGTGTTGGTAGAGAAGTACAGAGAAGGTCAGAAGGAGCTACATTGTGTCTTTCTGGATCTAGAAAAGGCATATGATAGGGTGCCAAGAGAGGAACTGTAGGACTGTATGAGGAAGTCAGGTGTAGCTGAAAAGTATATTAGGGTGGTGCAGGACATGTATGAGGATAGTGAGACAGTGGTGAGGTGTGCAGTTGGAGTGACAAATGGTTTCAAGGTGAAGGTAGGGTTACATCAGGGATCAGCTTTGAGGCCCTTCTTGTTTGCAATGGTGATGGACAGGTTGACAGATGAGGTCAGGCAGGAGGCTCCATGGACTATGATGTTTGCAGATGACATTGTAATCTGTGGTGAGAGTAAAGAGCAGGTGGAAGAGCATCTTGAGAGATGGAGGTTGGCACTGGAGATGAGAGGAATGAAGGTTAGTAGAGATAAGACAGAATACATGTGTGTGAATGAGAGGGAGGCAGTTGGAAAGGTGAAGATACAAGGAGTAGAGGTCATAAAGGTGGATGACTTCAAATATCTTGGGTCAACCATCCAGAACAATGGACAGTGCAAAAAAGAGGTGAGGAAGAGGGTGCAGGCAGGATGGAGTGGGTGGAGACGGGTGTCAGGGCTGATGTGTGACAGAAGGATAGCAGCAAGAGTGAAAGGGAAGGTTTACAAGACAGTAGTGCGTCCTGCTATGATGTCTGGTTTGGAGACTGTGGCTCTGTCTAAAAGACAGGAGGCTGAGCTGGAGGTGGCGGAGATGAAGATGCTGAGATTTTCGTTGGGAGTGACAAGGCTGGACAAGATTAGGAATGAGCAGATCAGAGGGACAGTGAAGGTGGAGCAGTTTGGAGATAAAGCCAGAGAGGCCAGGTTGAGATGGTTTGGACATGTGTTGAGGAGGAATAGTGGATATATTGGTCAAAGAATGCTGGAGATGGAGCTGCCAGGTAGAAGGAGAAGAGGTAGACCTCAGAGAAGGTTTATGGATGTAGTGAAGGTGGACATGGAGATGGTTGGTGTAAAAGTAGAGGAGGCAATGGAAAGGGCAAGATGGAGGCAGATGATCCACTGTGTCGACCCCTAAAGGGAGCAGCCGAAAGAAGAAGAAGATTATATTAATGATTCATCACTCTTAGCTGATAAAACAAGCAGAGAAATCCTATCAAAAGTTTTTTATTGCGTATAGTTTTGTTTTTCTAAAGACATCTTACATACATTTTTACTGTACAATTTTATTGTTTGATATTATAAACAGTGGACAAAGTGTGAACTAGAACCTGTTTAAATAGAATGTGAATAAAATGTAAACATAGTTCATGACATTATGAACAGTGTAATTATTTAAGTGTAATTACAACTTGCGTGAAATGAAACTATAGCAAAATAACAATAACTAGTGATCGAAGGGTCATCATTTTTGAGACTTGTTTTGGTGTTAAGCTTAAGAATTATCCTAAAAGAAAAGTGAACATTTGTATTATACAAACTCATTTATTACAAAATTATTACGAAACGATTTCAATGGGAAAGTCACGGTTCAGCTTAATCGAGTGTTATCTCGAGTGCTTTATCTGGCTTTGTATTCTACTTCTGAATGTCTTTTGAGCATAATAAGTGTCTATTCAATGTACCACTAATCAAAGGCATTCTTTGAATATTCCTTCTTTATCTTGTCTGGGAAAGCTCAAGTATAAAACCCCTTAAAGCCCCTGTCCACTTATTTTCATAATCTGTAATTAATGTTACAAAAATGTAAATATAATGGTCTGTTTTCTGCAGTTTTTATGGTGTTCTTACTAGGAGAAAGAAAGTCTTTTCTGTTGAGAGATTATTGGAATTTCCTTTTTTTTCCTTTTGTTTTCTTAGTTCGATTTGATTTGGGTGGGTCTAAATTTGGTGCAGGTGATGTCAGATCTGCCAAAGTGCCAGTCAGAGTTGGTAATATCACGTTCCTCTCCTTCACATAAAGTGACTCTGCTCTTCTTAGACGAAATTCCCCGTAGGTTAATTAAGCTTTTCTAATTGTGTTAACGGCGTTTATTATGAAGGTTTATTACACCGTTATTTGTAGTGTAGTTATACACTACTCCTACTTGTGCTAGCAACCTGCTGCCGGATCCTGCTATAAGCCAATGACTTCACTACTTAAATTCGTTTATTAGAGTGTGTTAGCTAGCAGTCCACCTCAACTGTAGGACTATGATGCATTAGCGCAGAATTATATTAACCATTCTGAGAATTTGGCAATGAACCCCTTAAAATTCACTTAAATCTGCCATCATAGGAGTTACAGCTCATGCAACTATCCACGTTGGCCCCAGTGAAGCACATCAACGTGTAGAAATAGAGCTTTCTGTGTGCTACCATGTATCTCTCACCATGTAGAAGCTGCTCAATGCTGCCTTCATGGGATGCACTGTGATTTTTTTTTCAGAGTGAAAAAGCGAATTCGTAATGAATTGATTTAAAAACAGCAGCTACTCAATGTCTCTGCCCTCTCGCCCCCTTAGTATTTACTGTAATGTTTTTGGTTTGTTTCTTCGTGTGTTTTGATGTTAAATTCACTAGTTTTTTGCAGTGGTGTAAAGTGCCGCCACTGGCCTCTAGAGCAGCGGAGACTATCACGCTTCTCCATCTTGCAAGCCGATGGATGAGTCTGGGTTTGGTGGTTGCCAGGAGAACGGTACTTGTCTGACTGCATTGTGCCAAGTGTAAAGTTTGGTGGAGGAGGGATTATGGTGTGGGGTTGTTTTTCAGGAGCTGGGCTTGGCCCCTTAGGTCCAGTGAAAGGATTTCTTAATGCTTCAGCTGACCAAGAAATTTTCGACAATTTCACGCTCACAACTTTGTGGGAACAGTTTGGGGACAGTTCCTTCCTGTTCCAACATGACTGCGCACCAGTGCACAAAGCAAGGTCCATAAAGACATGGATGAGCGAGTTTGGTTTGGAAGAACTTGACTGGCCTGCACAGAGTCCTGACCTCAACGCGACAGAACACCTTTGGGATGAATTAGAGCTGAGACTGTGAGCCAGGCCTTCTTGTCCAGCATCAATGTCTGACCTCACAAATTTGCTTCTGGAAGAATAGTCAAAAATTCCCATGAGCACACTCCTAAACCTTGTGGAAAGCCTTCCCAGAAGAGCTAAAGCTGTTATAGCTGCAAAGGGTGGGCCGACATCATATTAAACCCTATGGATTAAGAATGGAATGTCACTCAGTTTCATATGGGTGTGAAGGCAGATGAGTGGATGCTTTTGACAATATAGTATAATAGCATTAGTTTTATCACTTTAATGTTATCACTCATATCAAGAGCTGCAACAAATATTTGCTAAAATTTCAGACATTTGACAATTTCATCTTTATAAAGATGAAAAAGCCATTCTGATAACTGTAACTTATACTAGTTTTTATTACCCGGGTATTGTTTTTATCAGTCTTTTGGGACACAAAATTTTGTTTATGAAGTTTTTGTTTATAAATGCTAGTGGGTCACCACCATGCAGTAGTTGTGTATCTGATCTGAAGAGAACAAGATCTGCCTGAATGTCATGCAAAAGCAGTGTTTTCTGGTTAGCCCTCTGTCCAATGAACCTTTTCTGTGAAAAGCACAGGGATATCTCAGCTGTAGTCAGTTAGGCCTGTTAACTCCGTTCTGAACTGTTACATGCTCAAAAGCCCTTTACTTCACTCATTATTACGTCAAACTTTCTGCACCCATGAGGTTCCCCTTCTGTAATTATATTTGTTCTTTGAGCTCACTTCAAGAATAAGGAGATAGGCCGTATTGGGTTTAACATAATTCTTAGATTTAGCCAATAATTCATCTTTTGTAAGGTTTATTGTACCTAACAAACATAACAAAGATAAAATGAACAAACTGTCAAACTAGAATGATAAAATTCAATCATTTTATGTACATGAAAGTTATGTCAATTTATCTTAGAGCTGATTAGTTGAGTGCTTAAAACTCTTTATCCTAGAATTTTTCAAAATGTCTATGGAGAAACAAACTTATTAAAACTGCACCAGGCAATCAAACAGGCAAGTCAAGTGAAAGTATATTTGTATAGCGCTTTTTACAACAGGTGTTGTCATAAGCAGCTTTCCAGTTCCAAGTCCCCATGCGCGTCACATGTGATGACAATGGCAAGGAAAAACTCCCTAAAGGCAAGAGATAGAAGCCCTGAGAGGAGCCAAGAGTCTAAAGGGGAAACTATCCTCCTCTGGTTGACCTTGGATAGCAAACAGCTCAGTGAGTAAGTGGGTGGCCACTGGTCTCAGCTGGTCAGGGCTGCCAGCTCATCTCCGGGATACCAGTTGTGCTACTTGCTGTGACAAGAATTGTTTATCAGTGATGTTTTTCAATTACCTTGCAATACTTCAGGTTTCATTCAAAAGCAGAAGTATAAAGTAAATAAATTAACAGATTCCAGCAGTCATACAAATCAGCAAGTTAACAAGATAATATTAACAACAACAACACAAAGAACAAGAAAAAGAAAATGGCAATAATAATAAATAATGTTATGATATGATTTTAAAAATTGTCATCTTTTTTTTCTTTGAGACAATATCCAATACTACGGTTTCCTCCCTTTAGACCTCCACTTGAGTAAAAGTACAAAAGTATTTGCCTTCAAATGTACTTAAGTATCAAAAGTAAAAGTACTAAAAGATTAATTATGGTTCTAATGTCCTGTTACTGTTTTTATAACAAGACTTGCTTTATTAAATTATTTTAGGTGAAAATACTCCAGTGTTGCTCTTGATAAACCAGGCTTTTAATAGAATTGAATAGAATTTAATTAATTAGTGACGATGACGTCTATTTAAATGATCACAAGCACAAAACACTGAAGGCAAGCAGTTTCCATCAGGGAGAACCGAGTGGCTCTGAAATCACTTTTTACAAATAAGCAAAGTTTCAGTTTCAGATTTATTTACAACTTAGTTCCAAGTTTAAGTTGAATAAAAACTGGCTTTAAACTCAGGATCACAGATGAGCTCCTTTACTATGTTGATCTGTAGGCTCTGTTCATAAACATAAACCAGCCCAAACTCATTTACTATAAAATGAAATGGTGTTTGTAGAAATTCAGAAAAAAGCCGCGTCAGTCTCGACTGCATATGTGGACATATTTCTATATTGAGCTCTATTTACACAAAGTTAGGTTAGTTCATCATTTATGTTGAACAGACTCTCCCAAAATTTGACGCTGCTGCACTGACATTGAACCGTGTGCTGCACTGGGTTGGTATGACCAACAGGTCAAAACCGGCTCTAAACAAAGTGACCGCTGGGCCCTGATTGGTGCTCTGGCTTTGCACTTTGCTTTGCATTTTGATATGTTACATTTTTATTCACACAGAAACCAAAAGGAATGACAGATTTATCAAAATGTAGTGGAGGAAGAAGTCAGATATTAGACTCTGAAATGTAGTGGAGTGAGAGTAAAAAGTCGCCCAAAATGGAAAAACTTCAGTACAGATACATGAAAAAATTACTTAAGTACAGAAGCTAATTACATTTACTTAGTTACTGTCCACCACTGCTGTTGAGATTACAGTCTGAAACATCTCAAACATGTACTGCTGTTAGATTGAGTAACTGATTATACAGTAAAGAATTTTCCATCTCTCCACTGCCAGAGAGATGTGAGAGATCTGATTGTATCTGAACAGACTGGCTCCTTTAGTTGAACTGAGTTTGACGTCTGCAGTGAAGTGAAGTATAAAATTATCTTTTTTTTGGCTTGCTTTTGTGCTTACCTAACACTCATAGAACCTGATCTTCATTCTCTTAGAAGTATTTTGGATCAGTGATTCTTGCTCTTGGCAAACTGTACAGGGGTGATGATGGACAAGAATACTGCAAGACTGGAAGACATTTTCATAACACACAGTATGACTCATAATGTTTATGATAAATTTGCTTTTGGAATGAGGCACAATACAGGATGGCCAATCAGAACAAAGGTCATATACATACAGTAATTTTCATACAGTAACATACAGAAATTCCAATTTTCATTTATCATTTTATTCAGTGTCTAGTTTGTCCATTGTTCCTTTCTTTTCAGAAAGGGATATTTTTCCACACCTCCAAAGTTCAGTCTTAGAAGTTGAAGGTTTTGCTCTTAGTGATCCAAGTAACTCCCTGTTGGAGTCATTTCTGAGTTTATCAGGATCCGCTTTCTAAAGACCTTTTCTGTTATCTCTCTGGTCAGGAATTTCCTCAATCCTCTTTGAGACGCGCTTGGGCTGCCTGCAGGAAGAAATTCCCACAGAAACGCTCCGTTTCATTGCTGCGGCCAACAATATGCTGACCCTTTCGGAGACCGTGCTGTTTTTTCCTCGCTGGACCCGCAAAATCTTTCCCTTCTGGAAGCAGTTCATCCAGGCCTGGGATGATCTCTACAGCGTGGGTGGGTATGAATACATTGACCCCCCCCCCCCCTTGCAATTTTAGTGCATCATTCTTATTTATTTGCTGAGAGGCCACATTGCATGTTTTCCCCCACTAGTCAAATTCAGCAAATCAACAGTAATTGTGCACTAAAATGTGCAGAGGTGTGTTTTCTTTTGAGGCTGTTAACTTTTTTTTTTAAAGAAGATCAATAAAACCTGTTTTTTTGGAGAGAGGCACAGAGCTTTGTATGGTCAAAAGTATGGGATCATTTGTCATGTTAACTTCTTTGTTATTAATTTAATAGTAGAATTAATAGTAATTCTTAAATAACAGACATATATAGTATATGTATTTAAGTGAAACCTCTTCTGAAGGCTTATAATAACATGAATTCTATATGAATGATCATTGATTGAATGTACACTGCTCAAAACAATAAAGGGGACACTTAAACAACACAATATAACTCCAAGTAAATCAAACTTCTATGAAATCAAACTGTCCACTTAGGAAGCAACACTGATTGACAATCAGTTTCACAGCTGTTGTGCAAATGGAACAGACAACAGGTGGAAATTATTGGCAATTAGCAAGACACACTCAATAAAGGAGTGGTTCTGCAGGTGGAGACCACAGATCACTTCTCAGTACCTTTCTGCTTTCTGGCTGATGTTTTGGTCACTTGTGAATGTTGGTGGTGCTTTCACACTCGTGGTAGCATGAGACGGACTCTACAACCCACACAAGTGGCTCAGGTAGTGCAGCTCATCCAGGATGGCACATCAATGCGAGCTGTGGCAAGAAGGTTTGCTGTGTCTGTCAGCGTAGTGTCCAGAGGCTGGAGGCGCTACCAGGAGACAGGCCAGTACACCAGGAGACGTGGAGGAGGCCGTAGGAGGGCAACAACCCAGCAGCAGGACCGCTACCTCCACCTTTATGAAAGGAGGAACAGGAGGAGCACTGCCAGAGCCCTGCAAAATGACCTCCAGCAGGCCACAAATGTGCATGTGTCTGCACCAAAGGTTAGAAACCGACTCCATGAGGATGGTATGAGGGCCCGACGTCCACAGATGGGGGTTGTGCTCAGAGCCCAACACCGTGCAGGACGCTTGGCATTTGCCAGAGAACACCAGGATTGGCAAGTTTGCCACTGTGCTCTCCACAGATGAAAGCAGGTTCACACTGAGCACATGTGACAGACGTGACAGAGTCTGGAGACACCGTGGAGAGCGATCTGCTGCCTGCAACATCCTTCAGCATGACCGGTTTGGCAGTGGGTCAGTAATGGTGTGGGGTGGCATTTCTTTGGAGGGCCGCACAGCCCTCCATGTGCTCGCCAGTGGTAGCCTGACTGCCATTAGGTACTGAGATGAGATCCTCCTACCCCTTGTGAGACCATATGCTGGTGCGGTTGGCCCTGGGTTCCTCCTAATGCAGGACAGTGCTAGACCTCATGTGGCTGGAGTGTGTCAGCAGTTCCTGCACGATGAAGGCATTGAAGCTATGGACTGGCCCGCCCGTTCCCCAGACCTGAATCCAATTGAGCACATCTGGGACATCATGTCTCGCTCCATCCACCACCACCACATTGCACCACAGACTGTCCAGGAGTTGGCGGATGCTTTAGTCCAGATCCCTCAGGAGAGGAGATCCTCATCAGGAGCATGCCCAGGCATTGTAGGGAGGTCATACAGGCCAGACACAATACTGAGCCTCATTTTGACTTGTTTTAAGGACATTACATCAAAGTTGGATCAGCCTGTCGTGTGTTTTTCCACTTTAATTTTGTGTGTGACTCCAAATCCAGGCCTCCACTGGTTAATAAATTTGATTTCCATTGATGATTTTTGTGATTTTGTTGTCAGCACATTCAACTTTGCACAGAACAAAGAATTCAATGAGAATATTTCATTCATTCAGATCTAGGATGTGTTATTTGAGTGTTCCCTTTATTTTTTTGAGCAGTGTAGAATATATAAAATTTAAGCATATGTTTAAGTAACCATTTTATTTCATAATCTTAATAATATTTTCATGTTTTTATTGTTGTTTTACTTTATTATGCTATAATTACTTACTATAATTACAGTAATTTTGAAAAATGGTTTTGGATGCTTTATTCAATACTACATGTACTTTGGAAACAAAAATAAGTTACTAAGTAATAAATGCTGTAATTACCTATTTATAATCTTTTTTTGTCAAGTTATCAGAGGCATTGTGGATATTGATTTTATTAGTACTTAGTTCTCACGTCTATGTATTTTCCCCCACACAGTCATACAGCTCTCTTCATCATTCTGAACATTTTTTTCTGAACATAATTTTTTTTCAGCTTGCTAGCTCATTATTTGATGTCTGTGAAGTTGCACAGAACTAGCAGATTAGAATCATTTCATACATTTGTCTGCAACCAAATGTCTTTTATATAATTGAAAACATTGACTCCAAACTTCAGAACAGTGGTGTAGCTCAGCCCCAGTTGAGGAGCTGTATGTAGCATGCTGTAAAGTGTTCTCTTCATATGTGCGTTTACCTAATCTCCAGTGCTGGTGGGTTGCAAAACCCTGATCTGGAAATACAATACTGAATCATTTGTGGATGAGGAGGTATTTCTCAATATTACATTCTCAGTAGAGTCACAACTCCCTTTTTTTTCTCCAGTGAAGTAACAGGAAGTTTTAATGTATGTTGTTCTGCTGGGACATAGCCCGGCTTTTGATTGACAGGAAGGTGAAGCAGATGGATGAACAGGTGCAGCAGGGTGAGAAAGTGGAGGGCATGTACCTCACCTATCTGCTGTCCAGTAACAAGCTCTCCCTGGCTGAGGTGTACATCACCATCACTGAGCTGCTGCTGGGAGGAGTTGACACAGTGAGTGTGTGTGTGGGTGTATATTTGGGGGGGTGAGTGTGTGTAAAGCTGAGCGGTGCAGCCAAAAACATGAGCTGGAGAGATTTTAATTCACCCAAGACTTCTCATTATATTTGGTCCATAAACCAGTTAGGGGCAAAATGGTGGCAGCAGTACCATAAACTTACATTATGTAGCACCAGCTGTATTAACAAAGTTAGCAAAAGTTTAAGAGCTTTTTGTCTCTGGCTAGACCTGCAAATTAATTTAAGGACTAACATTTAATCACAGCTAAAAAGCACAAGGTTAACTTTGGTGAGATGGAAGTCACTTCTTTAGGGAGAACTATAACAGTACATCATACGTCAGAAGACTGTAATGAATTTCATAACAAAAGACCTGAACATTACAATAAACCCATGAACATTACAAAAAATACAAAGGGGACAAGAGGGCAGAGACGCTAATTTGCTGGAGTCTGCCCTCATCTTGCAGCAGCAGCTTCTTAGGAAACTACAGAAAATTAAAGTAGCACTTAAAAAGCTTTTGCTGCTGTGTATATTGTGTATATATTGTGAAGCAGAATGGCAAAAACATTGTATTGAAAATACCTCAAACACATTTAAAAACATTTGATGTTGGTAATTGTTACTGTTCTATCACACAGACTGCTTGTGTTATTTTGGGGGTTGGTACAAAAGTATTCACTCACCCATCCAGATCATTGAATTCAGGTGTTCCAATCATGTCCATGGCCACAGGTGTATAAAACCAAAGCCCTAGGCATGTATAAAGTGGAAGCAATTGGGAATGACAGCAACTCAGCCACAAAGTGGTCGGCCACAAAATGACAGAGCAGGGTCAGCAGATGCTGAGGTGCATAGGGCGCAGAGGTCACCAACTTTCTGCAGAGTCAATCACTACAGACCTCCAAACTTCATGTGGCCTTCAGATTAGCTCAAAAACAGCACAGAGAGCTTCATGGAATGAGTTTCCATGGCTGAGCAGCTGCATCCAAGCCTTACATAACCAAGCGCAACCAGTGCAAACCGCGTCAAATGCAGTGGTGTAAAGCGCCACCACTGGACTCTAGAGCAGTGGAGACGTGTTCTCTGGAGTGACCACTCACGCTTCTGGCAATCTGATGGACGAGTCTGTGTTTGGCAGTTGCCAGGAGAACGGTGCTTGTCTGACTGCATTGTGCCAAGTGTAAAGTTTGGTGGAGGGGGGATTATGGTGTGGGGTTGTTTTTCAGGAGTTGGCAATTTCATGCTCCCAACTTTGTGGGAACAGTTTGGGGACGGCCCCTTCCTGTTCCAGCATGACTGCGCACCAGTGCACAAAGCAAGGTCCATAAAGACATGGATGAGCGAGTTTGGTGTGGAAGAACTTGACTGGCCTGCACAGAGTCCTGACCTCAACCCGATAGAACACCTTTGGGATGAATTAGAGCGGAGACTGCGAGCCAGGTCTTCTCGTCCAACATCAGTGTCTGACCTCACTAATGCGCTTCTGGAAGAATGGTCAAAAATTCCCATAAACACAGTCCTAAACCTTGTGGAAAGCCTTCCCGGAAGAGTTGAAGCTCTTATAGCTGCAAAGGGTGGGCCAACATCATATTAAACCCTATGGATTAAGAATAGGATGCCACTCAAGTTTATATGCGTAAGAAGGCAGATGTGGTTGGTTAGTGTAGTGGGTAACACCTCTGCCTTCTACGCTGTAGACTGGGGTTCAATCCCCACCGTGGCAAACACCCTACACTACACCAATAAGAGTCCTTGGGCAAGACTCCTAACACCGCCTTCCTCTGTAAAATGATCAAACTGTAAGTTGCTCTGGATAAGAGTGTCTGCCAAATGCCGTAAATGAACGTATGCTTTTGGCAATATAGTGTATGAATGTGATCTGTGTGTTTGTAATGACGTATGAGCTTTTGCCAGGACATTTCTAGCATTGATTTCTCACATTCTGTCACTGATGATTTATAGTGGCAGAAACAAAATAGACGTGCGTGCAGGTAATTCACTTTTCACTGTGAAACAGTCCCGGGCCCAGATGAGCTGCATTCCTGTTATTTGTCTGAACCTGCACCTATCTGCGCAATCTATAGTCTGCGACTGTTACATGCTGGCTGTGATAACTGCCTGAGGAATGTAGAAAGCGTAGCCTGTAAGCAGATTCAAGATAATTCAGGGAGATGTTACAGCTTTCTTCTTCCTTTTATGAACAATTCAGCCGAAAGCAACGTAAATAGAAGCGCTCCAACTTAACATGCATGAGGGTTTAATTTAAGCATTTGCTACAAAAGTTACATCAATACAGTTAATTAATGTTTGAATTATATCAGTTTTAAATACTTCAAAATACATGCATCAAACTGAATATATTTAGTCAGAAGATGCTGTCAGAATATATTTGGATCAATTGATCAATTAAGAATATATAATTTTGGCATTGGCTTGCACTGATACCAGCAGAAATGCTATGTCAGATAGCAGAGGAAAAAATAACGTGATGCACCTGTGCAAGAAAGCAGCATTATGCTTCAGTATAACTACAATTTGCTTGAAAAGACTATATTTGCACACATTTGTGCTGTGGAAAGTGATTTTTTTATTATGGAAAAAATAATGGTGTGGCAAAAGTCTAATTTACACAGTTCACCCCAGATGTACTTGATCAGATGTTTGTTGTTTCTTTAGTTTAGCACTGGTGCTATAAGGCTGATGTTGCTAGCAAATGCTAGAGGTCGGTAGGGGGCTGGAGGATAGGGATCTGGCACTGTGACCGGAAGGTTGCCGGTTCGATCCCCAGGGCCGACAGTCCATGCCTGAGGTGTCCTTGAGCAAGACACCTACCCCCCAACTGCTCCCCGAGCACTGTGGATAGGGCTGCCCCCCGCTCCGGGCAAGTGTTCTTACTGCCCCCTAGTGTGTGTGTTCACTAGTGTGTATGTGGTGTTCCACTTCACGGATGGGTTAAATGCGGAGGTGGAATTTCCCCGTTTGTGGGATCAAAAAAGTATCACTTATCACTTAGTCCAAATCTTGCTAAACTCTCTGTGCAACCACTTTAGACTGCAGTGTTGTGTCGAATTCTAACTCCTCTCCTGGATACGGCTCCCCTTTGCGCCCATGCTAGATTACATTACCGATTATTGTTTCTGTGTATAAACATATATCTTTAGTTTGGAAAATGAGGAGATAATTATAAATAATAATTAAAAAAACAGAAAATGTGAATTTGTCTGCTGTGTTCAATTGCGCAGTGAAGTCGGATGTGGTTTGCGCAGGTTGAGGGGTGTATTTGGGGGTGTATTTAGGGGTGAATTTGGGGGTGTATTTACAGAAATATTTAGGTGACTCTTGTCTTCTAGTGTTTGTTACATACAGACTTTAAGCTCCAGCACTAAACTTTTTTTTTGTCTAAACATTCCAAGTATGGTGTTTAAAATAGTTCATTTTAAAGTCTTGTATTTTTTAAGGAAAGTGAATGTGTAACCGTATCCGCAGTAAGTTTCAGTAATGGTGTTGTACTGGAAGAAAAAGCTTTATTGTGCCATCTTGACTTTCTCTCGCGACTTACACGTGATATTTATCGTAAATTCAGAATCTACACTTTTGACTGAATTTCTTTGTTTTACTGAGTTATGAGTCAGACATGAGTAAAAAATAATTAATAAAAAAAACACTAGCCTGCTTATCACTGATGGTAAGGTTATTCTAAAGTACTGTATTTAGTAAATCTCTGTTCCTCTGTCTCTCATTTTCTCTCTCAGACATCTAACACCATGTCCTGGACATTGTATCACCTTGCCCGAAATCCAGAGATCCAGAAGCACCTGTATCAGGAGGTGGTGTCCATGTGTCCAGACAAGCAGATGCCCACTACAGAGGACTTGACCAGAATGCCCTACCTGAAAGCCATCATCAAGGAGACACTCAGGTACATGCTTTATATACTTTATAAGAGGTTTAAGCTTTGGAATTAATGATCTTATGTTATTATTCTGTAGGACTCGGAGAGAGCACGGCACAGTCTGACATATTTAGTTTTTTTGCTAAATAATTTGACAAACATTAAAAACTTTGTACAAGCAACCTGTGTCTGCTGCAAATGAAAATAACTTTGTTTCAGGTGTCTACATTTGAACAATTCAGCCGAAGTGCCTGTGATCGAGCTGCGTGTTTTGGAGTATAAATAACAGTACATCCCCGCTGCAGAAAGCCCATATTTAAGGCATATTTTAATGTAGTTACTGTTTATTTGCTTAATGTATGATATTCCAGAAAAAAATAAGAAGAAAAACATGGCCATTACAAAAGTTATGACACATTTTATACTTCATGTTTTTCCCGACATGTTCGACTCAGTAAATTAGTAGAAATCTGCAGAATTTTTTTTTCCCACTTAAAACACTGGAAAGCACTGGCAGATTTAACTTTGGCCATGAAGTAGAACGGAAAATGTCTGTATGATAAAACAGGAACATACGTTACTCTGTGGAAATCTAAGGTACCTGAGAAATGATGTGTAAAAACTATTTATCTGGGTAGTAAATGTTTATCTGCTCAGAAAAAAACACTAATATTAGAAAACCAATAATAGTCATGTAAACCATATACCTCCTTCAGGAAGCCTAGTATTTACAGTTGCCTTCCAGTACCTGGTTTGTCTGCTAATAGAATTGAACAAATCTACATGGTTGCTGGATTGCAGCGAGAAGCAATAATGTTTATTTGTACTTATTCTGATATTATTGTGTTTTCACTAGCAAAAGGACACTGATTAGATAAATGATGTATGCATAGTACTGTAACATATTTAAAATACATTAGTAGCTCATTATTTTAATGAATCTGAATAGAAATATTTTAATTTTATGATTTTTAAATGCTTGATTAACATTATTTATTATTAGTTATTAGTTGGTATGATTATTTTTTCAGCCTGCTATGTTGAGGCTGTACTTTAGCATGGCTAACTTTCACTGTGAGTTGGCTATATGTGAAAACAGATTTCTGTGACACAACTCAGTAACTGAAAACCACTTACAGTGAGGTCCATAACTTTTTAGATGTTGAAAAAGCGATTATTTTCAAACAACACATTGGAATCCAAATTAAAGAATGAATATGAGCTCAAAGTGGTCACACCGTAACACTACCTCCAGCATGATTGACAGAAGAGGTGGTGTTATTTGGATCATGAGCAGTTCAGCTCCAATATGCTGTTTAGACCACTATAAATAATAACTCTGTCGACATCCAAATATTTTTGTAGCAGACTGTATGATAAAACTTCTTGGTACAGGGTGAATGGTACTCTAGTCTTCAGGGTGAATCTTGAGGAATTGTTTAATTGGCACAAAAAAGTCACAGAGCAAATTAATTATGGGAATAAATGAAAAGCATGGATTACTTTAATCTGTTGAACTACAAAAGAAATCATTTTAAACCACGTTTGGTGGAAGCATAGTTGCTGCAATGAGGGTGATCTATTTAGTACTCTCAGCCAAATTTATGTTCAAAGTATAGCTCATGCATGCCAATAAAAACACAGCAAAAAGCCCTTAGTAGAATAAAAACCTATCAACCAGCCATACAACTTGCAAAAATGAGCCTGGTCACTCCCAGACTATCTCTATCACTAAGTAATAGAAGCAGTGTCTTTATGATCAAGGGTGTCCTTGACTTTTAATAATTTAGATAATTTTAAGTGTACATGTACTTTCCACAGGGCGTTCTGTGATCCAGTGTAGTTATTCTGACTGGAGTCAGAAGTCCTGAACTTTTCTGTTATTTATGTTGAAGCATTTAAATGTAGTTAAAATGTTTTGCATGTAGTTTGAATGTTCTGCATACCCTCTGCTTTAATGCATGTGGGATCCATGCAGTATGACCGCTACCTTTGAGTTTGGTGAGAAAGCAAAGACGCAAGTGCTCTGTATAGCAAAGCCATTAGGTCTTCTGTAGTGCTCTGTTTCAGCTTCATTCTAGATTATGTGAAGGAGGCATGGGGAATTACCCTGCAGATGTTGTTTATGCTGAAATCTAATGACCAGTGATTTTGCTGCAGAGGAAATGAGTTGGAGGCAGTGAAAAGATGGAAAGCTTGGAGAGAGCGGCGGTTTTTAGTCCTATCGTGGTTTGTTTGGGTGTGAAATTGTCACAAATTACCTGATAGTACTATGGCTATTGTCCATACTTCTATACTTCTAATTGAACCTTTCTGTGCTGCAGATTGTACCCTGTTGTCCCTGGTAACGGACGCCTCACCCTCGACAACGAAGTCATCGTGGACAATTACTGGTTCCCTAAAGGGGTAAAATTAGTGATGAACCAGATTTTTTGCACAGAAATGCTCCATTTACTAATAAAATGACCTCTGAAGACATAAAAATGTATTGAAATGCTCACTTACTTCACTATTCATCCTATTGCTCCTCTAATCAGCTAATCATAATTCAAAATTTTATGATGATATGATACTACATTTAATGTTACATGCAGTTGTTAAGTATTATTGCATCAACAGCAACATCAGTCACCTAATTCTCCTATCAGACGCAGTTCCACCTGTGCCACTATGCAGCGAGTCATGACGAGAACGAGTTCCCTGATCCTGAGTGCTTTGTCCCGGAGCGCTGGCTGAGGGGGGTGCCGTCCCGCTCCCAACACCACCCCTACAGCTCCATCCCATTCGGGGTGGGAGTGCGGGCCTGCGTGGGTAAGAGGGTGGCCGAACTGGAGATGTACTTTGCTTTGTCCAGGGTGAGTTGGCTGGTGCTGCTGCTTATTTATTGTACACAATAACAAGTTTGGTGTATGAGCTTTACTCACCCCGTATTTGAGCTTTCATTCAAATGATTTAACTGAAGACCTTCTCTTATCATTTGTGATGTATTTTGGAGTGAAAAATGGCATTAAGAAGGGAGGCCTGGAGGTGGTGGAAGTAGGAGTTGAAATCTGATATTATTGATTTATATTTCTTTTCCCCACCTACTGCTGCATGGTAATGAAATCAAAAGTTGTAGAAGTGGTATGATATGATGGATCATGTTTAATTTGCCTGAAGTCAATTTCTTTTCAGGCTGGCTGTTGAGGAGTATGTTCCTCATAAATGTTATTGTGCCTTACAGTCAAAATAGTAATTTTAATTTTCATAACTGTTTGCATCCATTATTAGCTGTGCAAACATTTCAGCTACTATAATAAAGTTTAAGAGCTGATGTGCTTAATTGTAACATAGTTAAAGCAATAAGTTTATTAACAGTTTTCCCTTTGATCCCAAATGTTGTCAGTCACAACAAATGTTTGGTTTGCACATTAATTTTGTTACAAGACTTGCTTATGTGGCTTTAGACTCTATATGAAATACTGTTATATATAAAAATAGACAAAAATATGGACAAAATACTATTTTTAGCCTTTCAGCATGTTTTTATTCATTATTTATAATGTCATACCGTGTCAGAAACCCCTAAAGCAAGTATATTGTAGTTTGCACATGATGCTAATGGTGTCATATAACCTTCAGTTGTTTATTAGATACATAGGCCTTGTAGCTCCAGTGCAGAACTAAAGAAGCAAACTTCCAGACACCTTGGCTGATCAATTACATTTGAAATTAATGTGAAAAACTGCACAAGTTAGATTTTTTGCTCAACTACTTTAGTTTCTGAATGTTGTTGATGCTTTGCTTTAATGCTTTATCTTCTCCTTATAGTTCCATCATTCTAAATTGTCTTTCCTCCTTGCTCCCCAAGCTGATGCAGCACTATGAAGTTCGTCCTGTAGATGAAACTCCTAACATACAGCCTAAAACCAGAACGCTTCTCATTCCCTCTAAACCAATCAACCTGCGCTTCATCCCCAGAGCCTGAGGAATTCGGCAGAGGGAACGTGTGGATCTGGTGAATCCATCAAGAATAATCGGGAAATCCTAAACATTAGCTTGCATTTCCGCTCCAGTGGTATCTGTGCTTGTCCACACTGTCTCTTAAGCCTTTAGTGCTGACATGACTATGTGACTCACTAAAACAAAGACATTGACACTGTAACTTTAATTGTAATTTTAAGACTTTGCACTCTTCTTGTCTAAGAAACAGGCCCTACTTGCCTAACTACATAGTCAAGACTACATGACATGACAACATGACATTTGCTGAGAGTGTAATCTGTAATCAAGTAATCTGTGTGCAGACATACAGAACCTGTCAAACATTTGAACACCATGTGAATGTGTGTTTTTTTCTGGTCTTAGAGATTTTGATCTAAAAGTTATACTTGAAATTTTATTGTAAAAATATCAAATGTAAAGTTGAATGTACAGGGCTGTGATAGAATCAGAGACCCTTCACTTATTGAATTTCACTTAAATAGTCAAAATGTTTATTTTTCAGCATTAAGTAAAAAATATATATATATTTAACAGAAAATGACAGACGCCTCAACAGCAAAATGTCCTTTTTAGCACTTAGTCTGTCCACACTTTACCTTTATTACAGCTTCAGTTCTTTTTATGAGACTTGCTTTCAGTTTTTTAAAGAAATCTTGTGTTTAAGCTCACTGAAACTATAAATGTACATGTTCAGACGTACATGTGCTCCGGTGCATTGTTCAAGTGCACTGTACTAAGGTCGCATTAGAATTTAGCTCTAAAATATACCGGTTGTGCCTTAATGTTTTTTCTGTGAAGTAAATATATTTATGATTTTACTATATAGGATATTACTGGCTACAGAAATGTGTGCTAGCTCATTTATTATGTATTATAAGAATAGGTTTCTTTAGAAATGCAGCAATGGCAGTACTTTCTATGCTTTGTAATACGTTCCTGTGCATTGCATATAAAAGCAACTACACGTTGGTAATAGTCTGTATGGACATTGTCATTGAATGTAAGCGACTTAAAAAAATAAAGAAATGTCTAACTTTACACAAAGAGAATAAACTTTGATTATTCTAAGAAGCCTTAATATATTTTTGTTTCATTTCTTTGTCCGTCCACGTTTTGGCCTCCTCCAGGCCTCAGTGAGGAGCCTCTTTAACGTTTTGTTGACTGACGGTTACAGCAGTGGCGCAGTGGAAGCTCCAGTAAGGTAAACCCAGAGGGCGCAGGGCTACTCAAGTTAACTGGGCAGAAAGTGATACAGTTCCTGTCTGCTTGGGTTTTGTTCCCCAGTAATATCCACCTGCAGAGCCGCCACACCGCAGCTTCTGCCCCCACACTCAGTTTAGGCGCTGCAGCCGCAACCGGCCCCATTCCCTGTGTAGCGCACTACTGCTGCCCCCTAGTGGAACAAACTGTCAGTCAACACAGAAAAAGAATAGTGGATTTTTCGAGAGGCTCCTCGACGCGGCCTGGGCTTAAAATAGTGTCTCCGGCACCCAAACAGTGCAAGATATGTTCAACAAAGGGCCATTTGAGATTCAGCCATTTTACCGTTTCAAAAACAGACAAAATTTATTTTTGAGTTATTATATTTTAAGAGCTTTTGAACGGGAGTTATAGGAGTTTAAGGCGCCTCATGTATGTTAATAACATCAGTGAGCGCGGACAGCCAATGAGCTGCTCCGCTCACCAACCAATCAGCACTCAGTAGCAGCAGAACCAGCGTCCTGCGGCCAATTACACAGGTTTTAGCGATACCGCTGCTGAGTGCTGATTGGTTAATGGGCTGATCGGCTCACTGACTGAGCGCACTGACTGACCGATTATGAAGTCTTATAACCGGAGTTTAAACGACATATATGCTCAGAAATATAAGAGCAGTGCTGAGGGTCTTGTGCTGTTCTGTGCTCCTGAAATGATCGCGTTCTTCTTGTACAAATGTTCGAGCCAGTCCTGTTCGAGCGCCCTCTAGAGGCGGAAGCCATCACTGAGTGGTGCAGTGTGGGATTGTTTTAGTACACTGGATACACTGCACTATGTTTTCAGACACCACTACTAAACGGAGGAACCGCAAAACAGTGCGCTATAAATCAAATACGGCCCGAGACGGCAGAAACGAAGAGCCCGGTTTGCGGTTAAAATGACCAGGAAAGCTCGTAACGCTCAACACGGCGTCTGCTGACGGAGAAAACCCCGCCCTTCAAGAAAAAGAGCCAATCAGCTTGCTGTTTGCACCGTGGAGCTCTGCGCAAGCGCAGTAACCAGAACAACTAAAATAAATCGCGTTTTTTGGGAGCTGCTGAATTAAACGCTACAAACTGTTTATGAATGTTTGGTCAGGTTTTACTGGAGGTTTCAAATCTGTTTTGGAAACGGTAATTAAAACTTAAGTTTCGAGTATTTTGGTCTCTCCCCATCTAAAGAGAGAGAAATCCGGTATTAACTGGAAAAAAACTGCCTGGCGGCGTTGCAAAGATGCCCGCCGAGTAAACAGACCTTCCTATAAGGATTTAATAGTGTACAGTTTTAGACTTACAAACCTGAAACAGAACTTACAACCAAATCATCTGAAAATGTCTGTGTTCAAAATATTTACCAGACCCTAACTATTATACTAATGGCCACCAGGTCACGGTCATCATAAAGGGGTACGTTAAAATCTGGTCTCCTCTCTGGTAAAAGCTTGAATTCACAGGTTTGCATGAAAGCAGAGTTAGGGTCCTGATCCACACAGCATATACACTGACTGAATTCCATGAATGAATCCCACTGAAAAATCTAGTTAGGAAAATCGGATGATTTTTACTGTATTTTGCATCCGAGAACACAAAGCATCGCTGTTTATCTCCCTGAAGCTCATTTCACCTGCAGGCCCTGTAAACACGCTTTGTGAACCAGGTCGGAGAGTGGAAAAGAAAATAGGACATTTCCTTGCGTTCTGCCTTTCCTGATGACACTTTTGAATATTTCATGGTTTTGTGTGTTGAAATCAGGCGAACAGAACAAACACTTGCCGATGCAGGTGGAACATTTGTGCAACGTTCCGCTCCATTTGCCAGCACTTCACACAGCAGGAGGGAAGAGCAGAGAGCGGCCCAAACTGGAACAAACCGAGATTCAACACTTCAGCTTTTCATAACAGACTGATACAACATTAAAGGGGACCTCCATCCAAAAAAAAATATCAGAATTTCTGTAAAAATAGTTCAGTGGTTATGATCTAATGAAGAGTAAGACAATGTTCTAGATTTCTAGAGAAACCAGAGTCAGAATTGTTCACAGTGTTGGTGATAGGAACCAGACGTCTGAAGAGTCTAATGACTCTAAAAGCTCCTGCACAACGTCATTACATGAAATGGTCATGAATACACGGTCTGATTTCTGAGACGTTATTTTATGATAGTTTTCAGAAGGTTTTGGCCTAAAACATTAAGTTCCATTCATGGCTGAGGGTTACATGCAGGGCATTGCAAGACAAAGTAGACAAACCCAAGATAAACCCCCCAAAAAAGAAAATATTATTTTTTTAATTTACCACCATCACATACACTGATCAGGCATGACATTATGACCACCTCCTTGTTTCTATGCTCATTGTCCATTTTATGAGCTCCACTCCAGCAGCACTGCTGTGTCTGATCCACGCAGACCAGCACAACACACATGAACACACCACCACGTCAGTGTTACTGCAGTGCTCAGAATGACCCACCACCCAAATAGTACCTGCTCTGTGAGGGTCCATGGGGGTCCGGACCACAGGGTAAAAGGGGGATAATGCAAAGAAACAGATGGACTACAGTCTGTAACTGTAGATGTACAAAGTGCACCTATACAGTAAGTGGAGCTGATAAAATGGACAATGAGCATAGAAACAAGGAGGTGTTCATAACGTTATGCCTGATTGGTGTATAAAACTCAAAAGACGTGTAGGTTGACTGGTGTATTTTGACAGTAAATAAAATGGCTATAGTTGTGTTATAGACATCATGACCCCTGGTTCCTATCAGCACCACTGTAAGGAAATCTGAGTTAGTAAGTTTCTCTACAGTGAACCATTTCACATCAAATCACTCTGAATGACTTTGTTTACATCTCAACCACTGAATGATGCAAAACTTTGGAACAGGTAAGGGAATTTCCATTTAAGTACTTTAGATTAACTATATGTATACTACAACCACTCCAAATCCTAAGAAAACAAGCTAAACATCCAAGATGAAAAATTGCCAGCTTTATTATGAACCACATTCCAGAGATTAACAAGTGAAATACCTGCTGGATTTTCTTTTTTTTTATGTACACACATAGTTCTGCAGGAGGATGCTGCAACCATGAGTCCACCTGAAACTGCTAGAGCAGATACTGACAATTATAAAGATCTTCCATTGACAACACCAACTTTAATTAACTAATTTCAGTAAACATTTTGGCCTGATATGATCTGGATGACTCTTAACTAAATCTGTTACTAACTCCGAAGATGTCGAATGTAAAAATAACTGTCAGATTGAGGAGGCAGTGTGGACTGCCGTAATTTCTCTGATCCTTTAGGGCAAACAGCTAAGACTTTCCTCTGGTAATGTTTCTATCATGGCAATGTCAAAAATATTATGTACAAATTTAAAATGATACAGAATAATACATTTAAAATTCTTAGTTACATTAAAGGTACAATGATGAGCATTGTGACTGTGATATTGCACAACTTGGCGTCTTTGCGATACATCTGTTTCTGGAAAGTGCAGAATGTTTATTTTTTTTCTACAGGAAACTGAATTGGTAAATTAAGAAAAATGAACTAAAACAAACAAACAAAAAAATGCCACATCTGACTTCTGTAAATCATAACCTTTAAAAAAGCCTCTCAAAAAATAATCTCAACACAAGAAAATATAGTACACAGTGTGCAAATGACTTGGCATAGACGGCTGAGAAAGAGAGAGAGAGTTCTCTCAGGAGAGAAACGTCCATTCCAGAGCAATGGAGGATGGCGATGAAAAACAGTAGAACACTAACATTCAAAAGCATCCACACTTAATGCACTAACAATTTCACCTTGAGTTCCTCTCTATACAACACAATCTTTATTATTATTATCATCATCATTATTATTAATAGTATATTTAATTATTTTCCTTTTTTGTGTTTTGTTTTTAACCACATCCACAGCAGGAAGTGATGTCACATCCAAGTCTGACTTAGCGTGCATCTCCAGTTCAAAGCTGCAGTGCGGTAGGAGGCGGGACCAGGCAGATGTCCATTGTTTGTTCAGCCAATAAGAACTCAAGAGGTGGACTGGCATGTTTTGAATGCCTTCTTGGCAAAGAGTCCACTGTGGTGAAACTGAAAGGTGAATGCTGATTGGTTGAGTAGTGACGGGAGGTTTTTATTCCCCGGATGGAGGAGAAACTGGTTACCGGGTTGAGGAAAGCACGTGTCCCGGCACCCAGCCTTCTGCAGCAGGTGATTGGCTGTTGGCAGGTCGGTACACCAGGCACATGTTCTGCTGATTGGATGCCAAGATTTGCACTTTCTCTCCCACCACCACACATATCTCATCCTCCTTCACCGCATTGTAATCCTGCGTCACCATCACCGAAGACAAGCCGTTACACTCTGCCTCGTCCAGGTCCTGGAAGACAAAACACAGGCAGGGCTTAAACAAAACTGGATTTCATTTACTCCCAGCCAGCCAACATGATAGACAGCTGCTTAATTCACCACTGCAGGTGTGCAGTTTTGCTTCTTTTGTTTTTCACTGGAGCTCTGCGGCTAACATAACTAATGTAACAGACGTTTAACTGCCAATTGCCATCGTGCTACCTGCGTCTTTAAATCATCTGATAAATTGACTAAAAAATAATGGTGTGCTACAAACATCAGTAGCAGCTATGCTGTCCTAAATTTTGTCTGTACATTTGTCCATTTTTTCAGGTAAAAGTAGTAGCATCATATTATACGCCATTAATCACTAATCCTACTCTACGGTTGGTGAAGCACCATAAAATGGTCTGAAATAAACATCAAGTTTAGTTAACTTGCTTTCATGTCATAGTTTGGTGACTAGATTTATCTAGCTGGTACAAAAGATTCACAGTTATTATTTTTAAAATCAGCATAGGCTATTCTCTGTAAAATACAATGTATTCAATCATCAGTACTAGTGCAAAAATAATTGGACCTAGGTTATCTAAATATGCATGATTATGTCATTGTGTATGTTATTGAACTGAATGGCAAAAAAAAGATTAACTGATGTTGTCTATAAGACAAAACAGTCTATTCTCAGCCAAAAACAAATCGTACCAACCACCCACCTACCCACCCACACACACACACACACATCCTCTAAGCCGCTTTTCCTTCTGGGTCGCAGGGGTGCTGGAGCCTATCTCAGTTGTCATCGGGGAAAGCAGGATAAACCCTGGACAGGTCACCAGTCCATCACAGGGCAGACAGACAGACACACACACACACATTCACTCACACACCTACACCTAGGGGCAATTTATCATGCTCATATGGCCTCAACCACATACTCTTTGGCTTTTGCTCATTTTCTGTGAAGAACATATAACCCATTATCAGTGACTCCACACTGTTCACCCTCCACACATTTATATTACACATGTGGTGTTGGGGTGAACTTGTGGGGAATAAAAGTGTGGAGGTGCTGTGTCCTTCAGTCTGTTCTCCTCCTACATGGGCTGCTGTTATTTTGTGTGCATGTGTGTGTGTGTGTTTTTGTGTGAGGGTGGACAACATAGATAGGCTGCTGACTGGCTACGGCTGCTAAAGGAGAACCCCACGCTGGCCACTTGTGATATTTTAAACATCTGGTAATTTTACATAAATTTTTACGGCTGTATTGATTTAAAAACAATAATACAGTGGGACCATCAGACCACTGAGTAACTCATATCAACACCATACAAGGGTTAAGATCACTTAACAATTTGACAAGGTTTTAGGCAAGCATTTAGTACATAGGACGGAGTGTGTGTAATGCTAACTGGTGTCATACTAGCTTCCATTACTAGTTACCTACATTACCCTTGCAGCTTTAGCAGAAAACTGAATAAGCACTTCTCAGACTCCACGTGTGTCCTGGCTGATGAACATTTGGGGAAAAGTGAACATTTTGTCAAACTACCACTTTAAACATAGCTGTGTTTACTTAATAACTTAGCAGCCAAGCAACACAGTCAGTCCAGCACACTGCTCTAATCACCCCAAAGCTCAAAAGACCTTGACCTAACACAACCAAGACATTAAGGCTACCATAAACACCATTCATAAGCATCTATGTACATACAGAAATATATAGCTGAATGTCTTTGCATGACTAACCAGGACAGTGGCTTGCATGAGCCAGTGTGCTCCTATTCCTCTTTCCTTGCCTGGGCCAACCTTGACCTGCCTCTCACTCGCTGAATAAATAGCCGGGGTGAAAAAGCTGAGCTTTGAGACATTTAAAAATAAAATGTAGCAAAGCATCTCCTCGAGTCTGGCTCTCAGTGACAGGCTGATTTATTAAGGCCCCAGAAACCAGGATATGCCAAGGCCAAGATGCATTATCATGAGAGAGAAAGAGAGAGAGAGGAGAGAGAGAGACTACAGAAAGCAGAGCTGAAGAGAACAGGAGAGGTAAACTAGGCCACTTGCTCCACTAAGAATAACTCTTCAGTTTTTCTCATGCAAGACAAACAGTGTGTGTCTGATCTCTGCAATGAGACTCACCTGAAAACAGACTAACACTAGACTTAAACATACTGCAGTCTTAACCTTAAAACCTAAGATTGGCAGAGCATAAAAGTAATAATACTAAAATAAATACCTAGTTAGTTGGTTTCAATGAGGTAGCTGGGTTACTGAACTGATCCGGTAGGCCATGTGTTGGCAACCCAAATGTTAAGAAGAACCGTTTTCTCCTTTCAACAAAAAACACTATGGGAGCCACAACATTTCATGTCCATTTTACCATCTTGACCGTAAATATTTCTCAGTAAGTGCTAATGTACTGGTACAGGCTAAAAATGATCAACAAAGACGCGTATTCACTTTGCGCTGCTTTAAGCTTATAAGCAGCTCAGCTATAACTGCTGTTCTCGCATCTCCGGCAGGATATTTTTATGAGGCTGAAGTCGCTTCTCATTCACCAGCTTCTTTCTCTAAGTTTTCTGTTCTACCTTAAACAGTGCCTAAGGTGCCAGAATGCAACTGCTGCAGCATTTAAGGTGGAAACTGGAAAATTCGAACAAGAAGCTGGTGAACGAGAAACTGACTACAGCTTTGTGACTTTTTAATGTTTGAAAGTTTCTCATTGCAGATTAAACATATTAGGAAACCAGCTGGAGTGATTATAAACACAAATAAGTCTGTTAGTCTCCAAACCATCATCGACCGTTTATTCTAAATTTTTCTCTTTGCTGTTTGCAGCCCTGGAAGACTTGTTTTAGTTCAACATTTGGTTTTCTGTGATCAGGTTTTAGTAAACTAATATCATTCTCCAACAAAAATGCACTCAGTTGGTACAATAAACATAATTCTGTGATGTCTGATTCTGCTTGTCATTGTGGATTACCTTAGCCTACTGAGCTTTCAAATATATGAAGATACTTTGAAATCTGCAACCAAAATTAAATTGGAGAGATGAGTCTGGTCTAGATGAGTAACTGAGCTTCTGTTGGGGACAGATTTGAGTTTTCCTGGGCTGGTCTGGATACATGTTGTTGAGATGAAACAGTCTTTGGCTTCAGACACATTTTCAAAACAGGCCTTTTAATCACACAGCTGACACAGTCAGAGTGTCCAGCCAAAATGTGCTGAAATAGGGATAACACAAAAAGTGGTAACACTTTATTTGGAAGGTCCACTGTAGATTCTTTTAAATATTCATTAAATTCAACTGAACTTCAGGTTTAATGTAAAAGAATTTATTAAATCTAACCCTAACCCTCACCTCAACCTCAACTTCTAACTCTAACCCTAACCATAATGTTGTTGATACTGAACATCACCAGAATGTTTGTTAATGATTTAAGTCTCTGTAGAGCATCTATAGGAGACCATCCAAATAAAGTGCGACCCAAAAAGTTAATCGGTATGACATAATTTTGGCCAGAGCAGTTTAATACTGTATGTCTGTATGACTGAATGTCTACACTGACCTCCTCCTGCTGCTTGGCGGGTTTGTGGGCAGGGCTTCCATTTGCAGCAGAAGCAGGTTTGAGGGGGGTGGAGGGATGTGAGGATGATGAGCGGCTGCTGCTGGACGCTTGGCGGCTGAGAGAGTGAGAGCCTCCAGACTCCTTCTTCTGATACTCTTGTGGGTTCTGCAGAGCTGGAAATGACAAAAAAGACATAGAAATCTACATATTTACAAGCATCATAAAAACTAACAAGCCGCTTCTCCATTTACTGTAGGGAAGCACTAATGTGGGAACTGTGGGCTGATACCAACGCTGATACATAAACATTTACAAAATGTAGAAACTGGAAATAGATCCACCTGTATTAGCATTATTGGAGCTTCTGTACAGCTGTAAGAAAAGTATGTTTCATAGTTTTGATCTCCTCTCCTCATCTGTCCCTTTCAACAACTGTCTCTGCAGGCTAATGCACCTGAGGAGCTCACTTTTTTTGGCTTTATGTCTTGTTGGAGTCTTTTTGCCTGGTTTAGCCTGGTTTAGCTAAAGCCAGGTACACACTGTACAATTTCAGAAATTTTGCTCTTCTGTGCCTCACACGGAATGTTTGAATAGACCATCATGTGCAGAAAAGGCCTGCATTTACATGCTCACACTGTATGAAAACACTCACTGCTACATGAAATGCAGCATCTGCTGAAAGCTCTGTCAATGAACAAAGATCAATAAAGCTGTTTCATTCAAAACAGGCATCATTCAGTGCAGGTATCAGGTGGTATCACACTTTGATATCAGTGCATTTTTCAACAAGTACAAGTAAAGGAGCACAGCAGCACGCTGAAACCTGGTATCAGCATCAGTATCAAGGTATCTCTAAAATGCAGTCCAGATAATAAAATGCACATATTTTAGAACAGCAGCTCAGTGTCATCTAAACGTTCTGCTCCTCTGGAGTACAATAAGTACATCATCAAATATCAGCTTGAAATATTGAGCAAATCTAAACATCTGTCCGCTGCTGATCATTTTTTAAAGCAAATACTTGATGTGATTCTGATATCATTGTGCATCGCAAAACCCTAGTTATTATTGTCATTTTGTGATAGTATTTATGTGTAATTTTGTTACTACATAATTAATTACACAGGAGCATAATGAATAACATTTACATATGATTTACTTTCTGTATCAAGTTTATGCACAATGTTTTACTAAATCTGTAATGGTAAAACATCTCTTCTACTGACAAACACAGATGTGCTATTGGCTGAATGTTTAGAAACTGTGTTTTGAACAGAGCCCTGCCCTCACTGTCGCCTGCAGTAACTGCAACTGTTAACGTTTAAGTCTGTTTTAAATAAAGGAGTGATGAAATAAACGCAGAATAACAGAATAATGCTCACGATCATAGGGATATACAGCTAGAGATGTTCTACACAACAGCCCAGCAGTCGTTACAGCTTGCCACAATCTCCTACCTGTGAGGAAGTTGCTCTGCAAGTCCAGCAGCTCTCGTATGCTGTGGACCCACTCCATCTTGATGTCTATGTTAGCAGCCTGTAGTGTTAGCCTCTCAGATGAACCGCGGCATGCCAATACAAACTTGCATGGGTCACTGTCCACATGCTCTTCCATGCTCAGATAGCTCACCTGCACAAGAGAAGACATGAACACAGCACTTCAAAGACGAGTCAAATAATGCTGAAATTAAGGATGTAAAAAAAAAAAAGCACTACAATGCATCAGTCTGAACATCGCAGTTGAACTAGATCAGTTTTTTGATGTTGGAATTGATTTTAAATGATTATAATACTATTAATTTAAAAGCTTTTTTTTCACCAAAAAACCTTGGAGCGTCTTCAGATGGAAAAATTACTTAAACTTTCAGCTGTTTGTTGTCAATATACAACTACTTGCAACTACAGTCGCAAGCTGTGTCCCAATTCAGGGGCTGAGTCCTTTGTAGGCTGCATTTAAAGGCTGATTAGGCGCGACTAGGCTGTTCCATTTCGAAGGCTCCTTTGTATGCGGCTGAGAAATGTGTCCATTTTCTCCATGGCAATGAAGGATCCACCTGTTGGATCCGCCAGCCAACATATCCAGAAGATACATATCCTGTCGAGGTTTTGAGAACATGGTGGCATCAGCAGAGAAGTGAATGGAGGCTGCAGAGTTTACTTTTAAATATATAAGCATTGAGTTTAAACTGAGGCGAGTAACTAATGATACAAATGTTAAAAAACAACCTAATTTCATCGATAGCCTCTGGTGAAGCATCTCCAGCTCTAATAAATTAAAAAATAAAACACAAATCAAAGTTTCTGGCTTCGTCTTTAAGCAACTTAAAAAGAACCTGACAGAAGCGGTGTTTGTTGCAACGGTAAGGGTGGGAACAGCGGTGCTGTGATGCAAACAGGAAATGTGACGTAGAGCAGACCGTCTGCTTCAGTTCAGTTCAGCCTTTGTGTGTCTAAGCAGCCTTCAAAAGACACGCCTTCGTAGACGTAAGGGTGTATTAAGTACATATGTATATTATGTACTTTTAAAAATGATTCAGAATGATTCCACAATAACTTGTATAATAAATAAAAATAAATCGTATTGCAATTTGAGATTTTATAATGCACTGAATCGTTTTCTATACAATCCCAATCGAACTGAACCATTGTGAGGTCAGAGATTTACAGCCCTAATTAAAACTACACAAATAAAATCGACTATACTTGCACAGTTTTGTAGAGGGGCAGTCGGTGGGACTCCACGGTCAGAAAAAAAGAGGAATGATTAAAAATGAACCCTCTAGATTGGTGCTCTGTACCTTGATGCTCTTCTTGAACTGGTATCCAGGTGTCGAGGATCCTTTGCGAAGAAGCTCACTGAAGATGACGATCTGTTCAAAAAGGAAAACCCTGCGCTCTTTACTGCGGGAGAGGACGCCCGAATCCTGCTCAGTCACAAAGAATGTGTCTTGCTGAAGCAGCTTCCCCTGAGCCGTCAGTTTACCCTGCACACAGGAATCAACAGCACACTGGGTCAATTATGTACCATCTTTATGACATTGTTTGACAGAGATAAAAAGTTTAAGTGCTTAACTTCTTAACTACACCATTCTCAACAAAATACTTCTGTCTTACAAAAGTTTCCTTATTTAACTCTTATAAGCAGGACTGATCACAATCTGATCATGATCATTTTCTATAATTAATTTCTGCAACCTAGTATTAGCTACAAAATAAATGCAGCTAGGAACTAGAGGTAGCCAGGCTTTTACTTTCATAGTTCCATATATTGAAAAAGGGCAATAAAACATGATCAAAATTCTTTATATGACAAAAACGTTGATTCTTTTTATTAACTACTTTTCATGTCTACCTCACTAAAAAAAAGTAAAGAAACTCTATTGATAGTATTAAACTTTCAATCAATACCACATTTGTGCTTGTATATAAAAAAAGAGATCTTCGATTGTTACTTGCATTAAAAAAACCTTCATAAAATCTTGCTTTATGGAAATAAAGTGTTCTGTAGACGTTTTTGCAAACATTTTGTGAGACTGAAAGCTGAGTCTTTGTTTTGGCACCAAAACAAACAAAAAAGTCAGGAGTGTTGATACAGCCATGTAGTCTAATCAATAATTATGTACTGAAAAAATGCACAGCAAAACAACAATAACTCTTACCCTTCTAAGACACAAAACTCAACAGAAGGCGGAGTACTGATCTAGAATTATGCCAAGCATTTAAAAGTTTCAGTGTTCACAGAAGTTGATCCTAGTCCAGCGATGTGTGTGTGGGTTGATGCTGTGGGGACAGTAAGTGCAGTAAGTAAAGGTCAGCGGAAGGTCAAAACTCACCTCATACCCCTGCAGCCTGCCCAGGTTCATCATATCGTTGCAGCGCTTGGGCACCAGGAACATCAGGTCAACTGCTTTCTGTGGGCAGGTGGGGGAGTGGGACAGAAGCAGAGATGGATACTTATGCAACACTTATAAAAGTGGTCTAAAAAAGCTGCTAAAATGTACACACACAAATAAAAATGATATGAAGTCTCTTACCTCTATCTCCTGACAATCCAGGCCTGCCTTAGAACTGTATTTCAAAAAGTCCTAAAAGAAACACATCATATATTGTACAGATCAAGGCAATAATGTTATCATGCTACATGGCAAAAAATTTTTTTTTCAAGGGAAAACATGCTTAGCATATGGTGTCTTAAGATTATTTAATGTAAATGGGTGTAACAATGCACATATTTCTTGGTTTAATACGATTTGCACTTTTGAGATTAAGATTTAATGTGATTTTCAAATGTGTAAAGTCTTGATTCTATGTAACTAATTATGTACTTATATCTGAATTTCTAAGTCTAAAGCATATATATGAGAAACATTAGATATTGCCCACCTTAAAAAAGTTTTCACTTGCCAAGGTATCATTTTTCGCAGCATGTTACAGCACATTCAGATTTTCTGTTCTATTTATCTATTTATTAGCTGTTACCTTGAGTAGTAACTGATATTTGGTGATGCGCTGAATGGGTTTAATCAGATAGTCGCTGATGGACATCCTGGAGTTGATCTCCTGCTTTATTTCCTGTTCAAGCAAATGAGGAAGACAATGGCCATAAAACCACGTTAAATCACTCAGCAAAGGAAAATAACTGTGTTCCTCTTCTAACTGTGCAGTGCTCACCTCAAAGTATGTGTCGTATTCCGCCACTATGAACTCTGAGCGAGGTTTGTTCTGACAGTAAACCACGTACATGTGCAGTCGCCTCTCCTGCAGTTAAAAAGGTCTCGTGATGATCATGTTGGACACAGACACATAGAAACCATTTCTGTATACTGCACTCACATGCTTGATGAAAAGCTCAGCCAGTTTGTCATGGTCCTGCAAGCATTTGTCCAGTTCAACCATGAAGAACCTTTAAAAGACCCAAAGAAAACATTTAAATAATGCCATGGAAATATCCACCCTATATTCAAACACAACAGGCATACAGTTCCATGTATGGCTTATACACCAGTATCATCTTTCCACAGGTGAGACCGTATAAAAGCGCAGAATCTGTTATCAACCAGGAACCTTCCTATCATTTGCATTTGTGTTTGCCTGATGCAAAACAAAACGTCAAAGACATATCAAGTATCACGCAACCTAAACTACCATTGCAAAAAAAAGGCGATGAATGTGATAATTTTACATTTACTTTTTTTAAATCCCCTTTTAAAATCAACAATACTTTGGATTGTGTGACATATATATATCTTGATTATTTGTAATAAAAAGTCATTATTCGTTATTGCACTTGACAACAAGAAAACTGCCAAAGAAGCCAGATCTGAATTCCTTAAAGAATTTTTTACATCATCCAGATTTATCCAATTTATACATTTTTCCACATATTTTTAACATGTTCCAGACACAAATCATTTTTTTATTTTTCATATATAACTGCAGAAAATCAGTAGGTAGCATCTAAAACATCTGCTTTTGTCACGCATTCAGCTCGTTGAGCGAACTCCAACTCCCAGAACACCCTGGGAGATCATGTGACTCTGGACTCAGGCACGCGCACCTATCAGCGCTCACAATCCCCAGACTTTTGAGGAATGTCACCTGTGCCTCATTAGAGCTGAGCATTTAAGCCCGGCCCTGACAATCAGTCAGTGCAAGGTGTTGTTTTCTTTGAAACTTACTGAGTGAATTCCTTCTTGTTATTGCTTGTCTTACCGTGATTTTTGACCGTTTAGAATCGTGTTTTTCGACTACGTTTGTTGCCTCTCCCTTTTGGTACTTTTGCTGATTGTGTGGATTTGTTATCGGACTTTTGGACTGTACTTTGACTACTCCGTTGTGTTTTGCCCCTTTTTATTTCTTTGGCTGCTAGCCAATCGAATAAATAGTGTAACCTTTCATCCGCGAGCGTCTGGGCTTCAGTCATATTGTAACAGCTTTCAGTTTAAACCACTTAAAAGATGCATTCTGCTGATAAGATGATTTCTAGGGTGTGAGTGTTTCTCAACCCCATTTAATCCCAGTTAAAGCAATAACAGAACCGGTCCAGTAAGTTTAGCTTTATTTGTGTCATGTGATCTGAGGAGATCTGTGGTTTTGAGTTGTTATTTGTAGCCGAAACTGTGTGTTATTCTCTGTCTTTGTTGCCTTGTTGTCTAATCTGAGTGCACTTATGACAAAAAATTCAGTGACAAACTGACATTACATTTGTGATGCTCTCCGTTTTAGAAATCTGTGAAGACTTTAAAAGTCGTGTAATGTACGTCTAGCTTAAGCCTGATAGACTTTTTTTCATTGTTGACTGATTAGTATGATCACTTTAAAAAGCTCACACATAATATAATATATACCATTCTTGTTTCAGTTAATCAGATTTTGGTGATGACATAAGATTTGATGACCACTTGATGGACATTCTAGTGAGACAACAGCAAATCATGACTCACTCTTTGTGCCAGTCGTAGATTTGATGAATGTTCCCAAAAACAATCTTATCTTTTCCTGTCATGTCTTCTGGAACACCTTTCTCTGTAACTCTTCTCATAAAACCCTTTAACAAAACAAGCAAAAAAACACATACATAACGTTCATGCAAATTTGTACATCTAAATATAAAACAAAATTGTAAATGTTCAGGCAATTTTTATTTGTATAAGGTAAAACAGGTGAAAGATATTACATCAAGTTATAATGACTCCAATACAAGCATCTCCTCTGGCTTACTACATATTTATAGGAGTCATATATATAATATATAAATAGTTCCCCCAAATGTAGTCAATCAGCCAAGACACGTGGTGTCAGAAATTTGCTTCTTTAGTTTTGGACAAAAGTAGATCAAATGAAAAAGTTCAAGCTTCAACATGGCTGGGACTCATGTCTTAAGCTATAAGATGTGCTTTAGTTAATTTTTACAGATAAAATTATCTCTTCCATTGTTAAAAACCACATAAGCAAGTCTACCTGAGATTAATGATTGACTCAATGCAGTCTCAGGCAACTGTGTGATGATACAGGTTTGCATGATGCCAATTGGTTTACATAAGCCTTGTAGCTCCAGGGCTAAACTAAGGAAGCAAACTCTTAACACCAAATATATCTTTGATGATCTCCCACTTCGGAAGGAAATGGAAACTTTGATCTTTCGCTGACCTTTTTTTTGACAGCCTTTACTCTGGCTTAGTATATTAGTATATTAAACGCACCTCTACCACTGTACCCAGGTCTTTCACATAGTCCTTCTCTGTTTGCACCATCTCATTCAGGACAAACCTGAAAGGAGATGAGAATTAGACTTTCACTCACTCACACACACACACACACACTTACACACACACCCCTACACACACACACACACACACACACACACGCAAACACACACACAGACAGATACCTCCACAGGACACACACCAGGACCATACATGTAAACCTGCATATTTCGGTGCAGATGCCCACCTTAAACACATGTACACACACATTTCAGGCGGTCTCTTACATTCGTCCTCTCATGGCTTTGTTCTTCTTTTCAGTTTCTGGGTCTTGGGGTGTTTGATCAGATGCTGTCACACTGCCAAACACTGGGAAAGAGCCAGGCTCAGGAGTCTGGAGGAAAGACAGATGAGAGAAAAAAAAGGAAGGGGGAGAGAGAGAGAGAGAGAGAGAGAGAGAGAGAATGAGGTTTAATATAGGGCATGAAATTGAGGAACCGTAAGGGAAAGTAAAGAAGAACAAAATAGCAAAAAAGTTAAAAATAAAGAGAGAGAACAAGATAGATAATGAAAGACTGAAAAGATGGCTTTTCAAGTGAATGGAAATGATGAGCAACTAAACTACATGCCGAAACAACAGAAGAGAAAGTAATTGTAAGTAAACTTTTCACTGCATTTTTCAAAACTTTACTTCCATGTTTTAGGGCCCACGTGTCAAACTGAAGGCCCGCAGGCCAGATCAGGCCTGCAACACAATCCTATCCAGCCTGCAAAAGTATTTTAATCTTCTATTAATACTGTGCTACACTACAGTCCCCAGCATGCACTGCAACATATTGTGCTCCAACTCTCCTACCCCCCCAACAGCAGTGGGACAGCAATTACACCTCAATTCTGCACAATTCCACACCAGTCATATCACCAAAATACATTTCAGCTGCAGTTCAACCAACATAAACACTTATGTCAGCTCAGCAGCTCAGAAACTGAGCCCATGCATTAATAAACCTGCAGCAATGAAAGGATGTCAGGCGTAGTTAAAAAAATAGGTAAGTTTAAAAGACAGGGCTCCTGGGGATGTTTAAATTTAGAATATTTCAAGTATTCATGTGAAATTTCAAGGTCTACTACAAGTGTTTGTATTTTACCATTGAGGTTTTTGCATATTTTGAATAAACAATGGACACTTTGACTTATAGCCCAACGTTCATTAAAAATGGAATCTGGCCCAATGATTTGTTGAGATTTCTTAATACGGCCCCTTTAGTGGCTGAGTCTGACACCCCCGTTTTAGGGCTATTAATAAGAAGCCAACTCCCTCTTAACCAGCTTATGTTGGCTTAACCTCTAAAATAATACTTTTTGTTTCTTTTCGAAAAAGATACTTTTCATGTCCCTACCAAACCACAAAATTTTGGTCCATAGACAGAGCCTTATTTTAGCCACACCCCTGAATTTCAGACCATGACGTGAGACTGCATTGCCTGTCCTCCATGGCCACATAGTGAGCAGTTAGATACTATTGTTTTAAAGTAAATGTGTCCTAAACTTTAAAAATCAGTGCGTAAACCTTAAGAATTGTTAGTAATGAAACATATACACTTACCTGCCACTTTATTAGGTACTGTTCAATTGCTTGTTAACATAAATCAGCCACTCACATGGCTGCAACTCAATGCATTTACGCATGTAGAGGTGGTCAAGACAACTTGCTGAAGTGCAGACCGAGCATCAGAATGGGGAAGAAAGGTGATTTAAGGGACTTTGAACGTGGTGTGGTTGTTGGTGCCAGACGGGCTGGTCTGAGTATTTCAGAAACTGCTGATCTACTGGGATTTTCACGCACAACCATCTCTAGGGTTTACAGAGAATGGTCCGAGTTTATTACCTAATAAAGTGGCCGGTGTGTGTATTTCCTGCAAGCAAGTTCACTTTTTTGTGTTTTAATGAAAAATACAATGATTTTATGTGTGTACAACTGTTCAGACCTGTGTTTGCTGGTGATGTACTGGCTAGTGTTTTTGGGTTCTGCTCAAAATTAGCTAAAATTGACACTACTGAAACATTTGGTAAAGTTTTGAAAACGCTTTTTTATTGGCAGTGACAAAGTGGATCCTTAATTTGGTTTAATAAAATAAACATAATTAGTAGTGTCAATCAAAGTGAAAGGATTTTACCATAAAGCCCAAGTCAAGTAAAGTTTGAACCAAATAGACAACAATGCAAAAAGGTGTAAACAATAACAAACAATAAGCTGTGATTTGTTACAAATATAAGACACACAAGGTTGTACTATATCGTGAGCTAATGGTACTTCATCTCATGATACAGCATCCGCATCGGCCTTCAGCCTTATGTCTACGACCATAGCACACCAGTGGCAGACTCTCGGGTTAACCACTCGCTCTTGTGTATCATTGTGTAAATAACTGTCTATTAATGTGAGACTTTCTTTGCAGTGCTATACCTTCTCCTCCTGAGCTGAGGGATTATTCATGATCTCCATTGGAGGAGGCAGAGGTGTGTGTGGCTCGTCTTCAGCTTCTTCCTCTCCTCCACTGTTCGTTCCTCTTCTTGTTCTCTACAGAGTGAAAGAGATGGAAGAGGGAGAAAGGGACACATAGACAGAGAGGGAAAGGCAGAGGGAGAGAGAGAACAGTAGTTGTTCAAAGGAACCCTGACTGTGAAGCAGATGAAACTCTGACAGACAACTGAGAGCTTATCTATCATTTACAAAGTCTAATACAAGAACAGTAGTTCATAAATGATGCAGTCGCGCCAAGCGCCAGTCTAACATTTACATAATGTGGTTTCCACTTCACTTATTGTATACTGTTTCCTTCTGCAGCTACAGCGGTGCATTCTACAGTAGCTAACATTCAACATGACATATTATAGGTTAATGCTGAATGGATGTCTTTCATTATTTAGTTTTTTTTTTAAAGTGAAGGCACTAACACTATGAAAGAACCCATAAGGAATTACTGTAACCAATAATACTGTCCATCAGCCAAACAGGACTATTTAGACCCACTTCATAACACTTCAACATAATACAGCTGACTGGTTCAAAGGCTTGGAGAACAGACCTTCTACTAACTAACTTTTAAAGAGGCTATAATACAGTGATTGAGTTTTAACATTACCAAACTCTAATCTTTACTAAACTGCCTTTTGCACGTCTTTAAAAGTATGGTTTAGTGAAAAATCAAATGTACACAATTTTCCACTAATCCCACATGTAGTCGATAATCCAAAGACACATTTGGAGTACAAAATGAGCTTCGTTCAGTACTAAAGCTAGCACTGCTAACAAACAGTATAGGTCATATCAATAGTCCCCCAAATCCTTTTTCCAATAAATTATCCTCGAAACTTCTCTTAACCCACTCACTCATCCAAGTCTTTAATAAGGTCAGACAGAATAATCTATGTGGTTCAGGACACAAAATGACTTGCTGTGAACTATAAAAATAAACAAAACCACATTGTGTGTATAAACGGTGGAGACAGCCACTTTGGGTGACTACTGACTTCTACTCTTTGTTAGCAACACTAGCCTCATAGCTCCAGGGCAAAACTAAAGAAGCAAAATCTGAGCAATAAACATTTATTTAAAATTCAATATTTTTGCTTTGGAACTATTCAAAGGTATCAACTATGTGTGACAGTCGTTTTTTTATATATCTTCCTTTAGATATTTTTTTTTCATCTGCCACTGAATCATTGGACATTCACCTCTTCAGTGCTGTCCTCGTGCTGAGGCCCAAGGTCCACGCTTTTGCGGCCGTCCCGTTTGCGTTGCTTATTGTTGGGTTTCTTGGCGTTGGCGTTATCTCCTTTGCCGTGGCTGAGGCGCCGAACAGGGCTGGTCAGCCACTTCTTCAGTGTGTTCCCAGTGGTTCCTGGACGTTTGGTTCCAGGAGAGCTGGTGGTCAGAGAGCTCACAGATGCCTGAGGCTGCAATGACGCCACTGACTCTGACTTTACCTCCGAGCCGCCCACTGGATAGTTCTCTACAAGAGAGCACAGGTGACATACAGATAAACCTACAGATACCAAAAAGCAGAAGAACCTGCATATTCCCATATCATGTATACTTGCCATCAAAAGTTTGGGTACACTTTGCTGTATTTTGACATTTTGAATTTTCTTGTTGTTACTTTTCAAGATAAAAAGTAAATTCCAAAGTGTTAACATAAAATTAAATAAAATCATACTTTGGTATATTTGAGACATTCAGCTTCAATGTCATCAAAGTGTCTTTTTTGTGTGAATAATTTTCTTCCATAAAGAATTGCCTGACTTTTTTTCCCCTACTGATAAAAATATATATTGAAACTATTTTAGCCCAAAGGTGGTTTGAATGCCTGAAAGGTTTGAGAGCTGATGAGTGCTGACATCACAACAAAGAGAAAATGCATGAAGTTGGAATTATTCCTAAAATAGCACTCTCACTAATACTGCCAGACATATTCATGTGTAATATTGCTTTCCTCCCGACTAGACTTAAGTATATGAAATTATTGAAAACTGCCAAAGAAAACATACTCATTTACTAAAAACATTTAAAAAGCTGGGTGTCCCAAAGCTCTTGACAGGCAGTATAGCTAGAAAGATAAACTAAGATACTACAAAGGTATAGACTAAAAAATGACAGGTGTTCTGAGCCATAGTTCAAACACAACACCAAAAAAATGTTATTTCAAGCCTTTGAGATGTCTTCTGTAGGAGAACACACCAACAGCACAGCAAAAATAGAACCAGACACATTCAGCCTTAGCATATCTAAACAAGACAGGATATGAACAGCCATAGAGTCCTTCAATAGCTTTCAGTCTAAAATTCAGCAATAATATCAGCAGCACCAAACCCAAGCAGACACTGTACCCCTTTTCTTGATGTCCAAGGCTTGAGGCAAGTATTGAGAAGAATCTACTGGCTCAAGTGAGACTCAGGAAGTGTTAACCAGCAGTGACTGGAAGATAAGACACAATGGCCAAACCAGACTAACCTGATCTTAGAATGCTGCTTTACGTTAATCTTCTCAGAATGTACAACAACATACCATTGAGACAGCACGTGATTCATGCAGCATCTCTCAGTTCACCTTAAATGGAACTGCACCAATAAGTATTTCTATAGGCCAATACTTTTAAAATAAAGTGTAGGCTTATAAAAGACAAATAGAAAAATGAAAGAGCATCATCTCATTCAAGAGATTTTCAATGCTTAAAATGTAATATTTTTTATAGGAATTTATGTTGATATCTGCATCAAGAGAAATACTTTGTACATCCTGTAATTGGAGAATAAAGAAACAATTGAAAACAACTGAAATAACTCTCATTATGGTGAAACGTCTCTTGAAAATGTCTATATTGTGGTGTCAGCAAAGAAGCCGTGATTCCCAACACAAAACACCCACACCCCCAAAACAGAATAACACAAATAATACACACACATACCTTTAAACTGACAGACAGCAACACAAACATTATATATCCATTTTACAGGGAGGATTCACCTCCCATGAGCCCCTATGGCAACACGATTCTATTAGCTGGCTTCTTATTTCCTTAAGTAAGATGATCTTGTTAAGTTGTGCAGAGATCTTGAGAATTATCAAGCAAGTCAGTCAGGTGTTCATTCATTCAGCTCATGCATTCACCCATACAGAGCAAGCATGGGTGGGAAAGTGGCTTGGGCAGGTGTGTGGGTAAATGACTAGGGTAAGTATGGGGGTAACTGGCTTGGGTAGGTATGTGGGTAACTAGCTTGTTTAGGCGTGTGGGAAGGTGGCTTGAGCAGGTGTGTGGGCAAGTGGCTTGGGTAGGTGTGTGGGAAGGTGGCTTGAGCAGGTATGTGGCTAAGTGGCTTGGGTAGGTATGTGGGTAACTGGCTTGGGTAGGTATGTGGGTAACTGGCTTGGGTAGGCGTGTGGGAAGGTGGCTTGAGCAGGTGTGTGGGTAAGTAGCTTGGGTAGGTGTGTGGGAAGGTGGCTTGAGCAGGTATGTGGCTAAGTGGCTTGGGTAGGTATGTGGGTAACTGGCTTGGGTAGGTATGTGGGTAACTGGCTTGGGTAGGCGTGTGGGAAGGTGGCTTGAGCAGGTGTGTGGGTAAGTAGCTTGGGTAGGTGTGTGGGAAGGTGGCTTGAGCAGGTATGTGGCTAAGTGGCTTGGGTAGGTATGTGGGTAACTGGCTTGGGTAGGTATGTGGGTAACTGGCTTGGGTAGGCGTGTGGGAAGGTGGCTTGAGCAGGTGTGTGGGTAAGTAGCTTGGGTAGGTGTGTGGGAAGGTGGCTTGAGCAGGTATGTGGCTAAGTGGCTTGGGTAGGTATGTGGGTAACTGGCTTGGGTAGGTATGTGGGTAACTGGCTTGGGTAGGCGTGTGGGAAGGTGGCTTGAGCAGGTGTGTGGGTAAGTAGCTTGGGTAGGTGTGTGGGAAGGTGGCTTGAGCAGGTATGTGGCTAAGTGGCTTGGGTAGGTATGTGGGTAACTGGCTTGGGTAGGTATGTGGGTAACTGGCTTGGGTAGGCGTGTGGGAAGGTGGCTTGAGCAGGTGTGTGGGTAAGTAGCTTGGGTAGGTGTGTGGGAAGGTGGCTTGAGCAGGTATGTGGCTAAGTGGCTTGGGTAGGTATGTGGGTAACTGGCTTGGGTAGGTATGTGGGTAACTGGCTTGGGTAGGCGTGTGGGAAGGTGGCTTGAGCAGGTGTGTGGGTAAGTGGCTTGGGTAGGTGTGTGGGATGGTAGTTTGAGCAGGTATGTGGGTAAGTGGCTTGAGTAGGTGTGTGGCTAAGCGACTCAATCTCCCAGGACTCCCCGGGAGATCCCATGACTGTCACACATCACTCCTCTACAGACTCGGATCTTCCAGAATTCCCTGGGCAATCACATGACTGTAGCCCCACCACCATCAATCAATCGCTGTTCTTCCTCACCCAAGTACTGGATTTTCTTTCTGGATTTTTGACTTTGTCTTTTTGCAAAACCCCTTTTTGGATCTATTTTACTTGAACTTGTCTTTGTTATGCTTTCTGTTTTTTCCTGGATCTCTCTTTTGTCTGTGTGTCAATAACGACTGTGCCTTACCTCCCAATCAGTAAAGCCTCATCTTCTTATTTTAACCACATATGCGTCTGACTAGTTCTGGCATGTTACAGACATGACGGTTCTTAGTGCTGCTCACCACAGACTCCAACGGTCTCTGAAGTCTCAAAGTCTGCTTCCTGTTGGTCATCCAGGAAAAAGTATTAGCATCAACCTGTTTCGTCCTGAGCTTGTTATCACAGTAGGAAAAACAGATTAGTGTGAAAGCACTGATGAAATTCAAGAAAATGATCCAAACTGTCGTTCTGGTTTTGTCCAGGTTTTTGTGTAGACACTTAGTAGATATTCAGTTGAGTTATTTTTTTTTGTAAACTGATTTTTACAGCAGACAGTGTCTCAAAGCAGCTTTATAGAAACGTGGGTGGAGATCCTTAATGTTTGCTGAGGGAGCATGAGGACAAAACACTGAGAGAAGCCAAAACTCAGATTGGTAAACCATCCTCCTTTGGATGGACAGTGAAGTTATGACACAAGTAGGGCAAGTTTACAAGTGAGATTTAACAGAGGAACTCTGACCGTACAGCAAAATATCCAAGAGATGAGCCAGTGACCGAAGATCTGGTGAACTACTGGACATATACACAATGAGATATGGCTGTGAGAACAAGATAGACTTACAAGTGTATGGCACAACTAGAAGGTGCACTGTAAGTACATCAACCCTCCCTGTCAAATGTTTGGGGACACCTACAGTACTGCACAAAGGTCATAGACCACGTGCCGTTTATTTTATTCATTTATTTATCTTGTCAAAACAGCTATTTAGTACAAGTTATTTATTTTTCAAGAGATATTTCTAAAGAGACTAGATATAAGATAGCCCACTAAAGTAAAAAAATTATTAAAGGTTTAGAGAACTAACAACCATGCAAGCCCTGAAAGACCACTGAAACTGTCTCCGTCTGATAACAGTACTTAAAGCTTTCTTATTTGAGAGAGAGGAGAAAATCAAGCCGCTTCAGATCTGAAAACATCCATAGGTGTTTCTGTTCATGCTTCCACTGTGAGAAGATGAATCAGCGCTATGGGTCTGAAAGAAAAATATCCCAGCACATTTCTTTGAAAAACTGAAAGCAAGTCCCCCGTAAAAATACAAACTGTAACAAAGATAGAGTGGAAAAACTAAATACTGATAAAAATATTATATCTATCTGTTGAGACTTTTCTGTTAATGATTGTTTCTGATGCTTAAAAAATCAGTAATTTGTAGGTAGTCATAATTCTGACTGGAAATGAACACACTACTGTGATTTTAATCAATAAATTAGCTGTTTTGTTTGTTGCAATAACCTATAAATTAAACAGAAAGCTAGTTAGATATTACTATTTTTCTTATCAAAAAATCCAAAACCGAAGGAAGATCTGATTGAAGACCTTGGGAATAATCCTGTAACCAACCAACATTTTATTCCCTTGTTGTGATCAATCAGCACAGAACAATCTTTTAAGCGTTTAAACTCCCTCTGGGCCGAAAGACTTTCTATAAATGCTTTTATCGATTGTTTGGAAAAGAAAACTCTTAAATCACTATTTATGCAAAATGTACTCTTCATACCAAGGCAGACACTTTGATGAATATGAAGTATGTTGCCATATACACCCAAATCATGAGTAAATAGTTGCTTTATCTTAATATATACTTTGCATCTATTTTTCCTACTTAATGTATGCCTTATTTTTTTCATACTTCAAAACAATGGAAATGAAAATTGATTTCTTGAAAAATGTCAAATGAAGGGAACTTTTGATGGGCAATATATGTACGATTACTAACATACACATTAAGTGTGTGAAAGGTCAAAGGTCATTTCCTGTCTGGTACCTGTGTAGTCCCCAGCAGTTCCTTTTACCCCTTTCAACTACTCACTCTTCACTCTTCCTGTCTCTGCTGCCCCGGGCAAGAACCCTACTGAGCACGTGCCAAAAACCAAGGCCGCATTGTCTACAGCAAACAGTTTTATTTCCTCAGGCTTCTGACGCTACAGCACTGCGGTCATTGTGACCATAGCAACAAGTCAACGGGTTTCCAGTCTCATGCCAGGTTGTTGTTACAGTGTCTCTGTATGGGCTGGACAACACGGACCCTCGCAGCACAGCTCTTGCAACTTGCTGAGTCAACAAAATTCCACCATCCGCTGGGCAAAACAAGACAAGTTCACAACGTGAGGTGGAAGGCAGACCAGAGTAAAAGTTAAAGTGATGGCAACCTGTGATATGGATTTTTCCATTTAGTGGATAAAACGATAAGCTAAATCACATACAGTCTCACTCACTTAAAAAACACACTGATAAAACAGCCCTTATGAGCTCACCAGACACACACCATTAAAACAGTTACACAGCTATTTACAGTGATGCTAAAGGTGATTACTTTCTGACTGAGATGAGGCTTCTTTTTTCACTTTTACAGTCATATACAAAAGTTTGAAAATCCCCAGTCAAATTACACGGTTTATTAATTTATTAAAGTGAAAATAAGTTAGCATATCCTCTATAGTGAACACATTAAATAGGTCATTTTTCAATTTTATTAGTTTGCTGAGTTTTTTTTTTTTTTTAAAAAAGATCTAAGAACTTCTGCAGAGGCCGTATTTCACGTTTTATTTTTTTCCCAGTATGTTAAATTTAGCATATCAACAATATTTGTGCATTAAAGTGTGCAGAAGTGTATTCACTGTAGAGCATGTGTGCAATAATTTTCAGTTTTGATGAACCAAAATAGTGATTAGTGATATAGTGATTTATCACATCTTGCTCTATATGCAGAATACAGCAAAAACAACAGATGCAGTAAGTCCCTGCAAACACGCTAAAGACATCTGTAGCCACAGCTTTTGAAATGATGAAAAAAAAACTAAAAATAATGCAATATATCGCCTTGGACAATCAATCATTCCCTGTTGTCGATCGCACAAGATTTTGTGGCACATATTGGAGCCGACATACTGTCATAATGTAAATATATTTTTTTAGTTAATTACGTTTTTTTTTTGTTCCAGTGTCAGTTTTTGGCCAAGTGCATTCAGAATTTCAGCTCTGGATAATGTTTGTATACTGTGATATCATTATTTCCTGCAATAGTGAAAAAGGATAAAAAAGGATATAACTTTAATTTCATACTGCCCACACCTAACAGGCTTTGAAGCTGTCTATTCTCTTCTATTTTCTCTGTAATAGAGGGAGTGGCCGGGGCAGTACTTGGGTGTGAAAACACAGCGGAGTTCCCTGCTGCTGACCAAGAACAACTTGACCAGAGCATGGAGGATCTCTGTGGGTCAGTTTCCCTAAGAGGCGTCTTCAAAGAGCAGCTTTTAGTCTCTACAAACTACTCCGGCACATCAAACGCAGCTCTCGGCTTCAAAGCCAATGCAGCCCAGAAGCGCTGGCTTGCTGATCGCAAAATTAGGTTATAAGAAAACAGTGCAAGCTCAAGGAGGTAGTTACACACATATGCATATACGTGTACACACACACACACAGACAAACACACAAACCAATACCCAGTGTAATCACATCCTTAAAGGAATAATTCAGTGAAAATCTAATTTACACAATTTTCCAATTAACCCACATACAGACAGTCGGCCAAGACATTTTCAGTGAGCATATTTCATAGCTTCTTTAGTTCAGCACTGGAGCTACAAAGCCAAAACGGCTAACAAACACTAGAAGTCAATAGTCACCCAAATAGATTCAATACAGCTCCCTAACTCCACCTGTTCAAACCACATACAGGCCTTCACAGGGTGTGAGTTTACACAGTATGATTTACTTTGAACTATAAAAATGAACAAAACTTCACCATCAGCCACCATCATCAGCTATTTCACACAAGTGCCTAATTTCAACTCCTCCTCCTGTACACGCAAATCACACAAGCATATTGCTGATGTCAGAACAAAACCTTGTATCTCCATTTTTGTTTTTGACATAATTTGAAAGTACCCATTGTCCTTTGTGTATAAATTTCATGATGAATGGACCAAAAGAAACAACCCAAAATGACTTGGAAAAAAGTCTGGTTCCTTTGAGCTGCATTTAAAGTAACATAGGTTTTTTCTTTCTTCTGTAAAGGTGTCATTTTGGAGTTTTTTTTCTGAAAACAGCGATATGGATGTCACAGATTACTTTTGCCATTTCTGTTGTTTCTCTTTATAGATAATTGTTCATCTTTGTTTAGCTATTATGTTATTAACAGACACTTACGTTGGCTAGCATCGTGCTGTGTGATGGGAGGAAGAAGCAAGACTGTCCAACTCGTCCAGTGAGAGTAAGCTTAGACTCCTGGCCATGGAAGGCTGTGGCATCACAGGGGGCTGAATTTGTAATCTTCCAATGACAAAGCAAAAGCTTTGCTGGTTCATAATTTATTTTATGAGTTTCATTTCAAATGCTATATGTAAACCATTATTTGTTTACATCCAAACCACAATTTGTTTACATCATGTTGCACCAAAATTTGTCAATTTCATCATTGTGAAAACTTTATTTATATAAAATTGCTTGGATTAAAATCTAGTTATGTTAAAGTATATGAAAGTTACCATCCTTTCATATGTGAGATTGTCTAAAAGTGATTATATGTGGTCTGTGAGAAACACTAAAAGCTGAAATACTAATGCATGCTCGCACAATGTTTGAAAGTATTCAAAATAAGCATCAATGAAGCAGCACTCAAAAAGAGGAAAGGCTTAATATACATATTACACCTGTCCTACACGTAAACAGCTAAACAACAGAATCACACTGTGACACTCCAGCATTACCAGCGTTCAAATGACTCAGTGACTCTTCAGCAGCGTTTAAGAAGAGTCAGCAGTGTGTGAATATTTGCTAGGTAGGTCTGGTATAAGTTAGTGGTCAGATGGAATCTGTCCTGTTGGGCCGCTGGTTGTCATTCTGAAGGGTCAGGGTTCGTCTCACCGCGCTGCTGCAGGACTGCAGCTACGGCTTCAAAGTAACGCTATGCTAAGAGCCACAGCCATATAATTAACATGATCATTAACTAATACAGAACAGCCAGCACTCCAACATCAGCACAATGACCTTATCAACTTGAGAACTGTACTTAAACTCAATCACACACACTCAATCAACACACACACACACACACACACACACACACATACCCACACACACACACACACACACCCACATACCCACACACACACACACACACACACCCACATACCCACACACACACACACATATACCCATGTAGCTCAATGTTACACAGTATACTGGAGAGAAATTGCAAACACAAATCTCACCACTACTGACTACACTGAAAAAACTAGCCAAACACAAAAACAACGCTACACAACATAATAGAACAAAAACAGCTAATTATACACACACACACACACACACACACACACACACCTATAAGGCATATAACACTGTGGGGGAAAAAACCTAAACACACACATACACCCAAAGCAATGTACGCACCTGTCACCTCACAACAGCAGACCTTTCTAGTAATCCAACTGAAACACTCTCCAAAAGAACAACATGACCTCCCACTCCGCATGCTGGCCCTCTACTGCCCCGAACACATGGCCACACAGAGAGAAGCACACAGAAGTAGAGGGATGGAGGGAGGGAGAGGGAGAAAAGGAAAGGAGGGAAAGTGAGAGAGAGAAGAGGTCTGGCTTAGAACAGTTCAACGCTGAAGCTGAGCCTGAAAGTTCAGCCTGCCCTACTCCACACACACGCAGAGAGAGGAGGGACCAGGGGTGGAGAGAGAGAGAGAGAGAGAGAGAGAGAGGTGAAGTGGGGGGAGAGAGAAAGAGATTGTACAGAAAAAGCAAGGAAGAGAAAAGGGAGAGTCAGAGAAAGATAAAAGAGACATAAAGGGAAATAAAAGATTTAAAAAGTAAGAGAGGGGATCATAAAAATAATAGAGAAAGAAAGAGAACTGAATACAGGGAGAAAGAGAGCAAAAAAAAGCGGAGAGAAAGGGGACAGAGCAAAAGACAGAAAGGACGAGAAAGAAAAGGTGGGAGGGGGTAGAGGGAGAGAAATAAGTAGGGAGAGAAAAAGAAGGAGAGAAAGAGGTGACAAAGGTAAGGGAGAAAGAGAAAGGTCTGTGTGTATGTGTGAGAGAGAAAGAGAGAGAGAGACAGTGAGAAAATGAGAGAAAGAAAGACAGAGAGAGAAAATGAGAGAGAGAGAAAGTATATCCAGCAAAAAGAACAGTCAGTGAAGGTGAAATGCAGGAATGTCACAGGTGAATAAGTGACTTATGACCTGTGGGTAATCTTACACCGGCTCCATGAAATCATCCAGAGAGCTGCTAATGACACATTACGTGAACACATTGTTTGCAAGCAAAACAAGGAAAAAAACAGTGCGTCTCTGTGTTTGTCCTGCTATAGACAGTTCAGGACTGCATACTGCAGTGGCCCACTTTAGAAAGGCGGGGTGTATATCACAATGTGTGTGTGTGTGTGTGTGTGTGTGTGTGTGTGTGTGTGCGATTACCTCCAGCTAGTTACCTTACCCACTTCACTAAAGAGCAGAAAGATTCTGCCTCAATGTCACACATACATCCAGTACACACTAAGGATTCACAATACTAATAACATATAAAATAGACAATGAAAGTTGTGGTCCCCAGGCGTCGTATCACTGGTTTCTGCATAACAAAAAATCTGAGGATCTTTGAAGAAAAGCACATGGTAAGCCCCCTGTGTCTTTGTAGTAATCCGAAATTTTCTTGTTTAGCTCATGATTTCATATGAAGCTTTTAGCTGAAGTCACTGGTGTGACCTACTTTATTATTATTGGATATTCCATGATTGACAACATGTGCTTTGATGCTCAGTAGCAGCTATTTTTTAAATGCATTTTTCATTAAAAATGTCACTGTTGTTACCTTATGTGTAACACCAATGACAATCAGTCACACCTATGATGCCTATAGAGGGATAAAAATTGGGCTTTTCTGTAGAATGAAGCCTGTGTTTTCTACACAGGCCTTCAAATATGACACTACATCTATTTAATTCCTTAAGTGCCCCCTGTGGTAATACAAGTTTATTGTGACAGTAGGCCCTGCTGCTTCGCACATCTTACATTCTCAGCATTTTACAATGCTGAGAATGGGAATAGCCATCGTGTTCAAAGCATATTTTGCAGGTAAGCAGTTCAGGATAGAACCGTTTTTGAGCTGTGCATGTGTGTGTGCTCTGTAATTGGCTGTATAGCAGAATAGAATGGTAAAGTCATTTGCATCCCACATGGAAGGAAGCCCTCCCTGCCCCAGGGAAGTGCGGACTGCAAACACTCCTTTCCCACTACTGTAATTTTGTAATTCTACATTTGTTGTGTATGTATTTGTACTTGATGTGTTCTGTCATCACAGCCCTTAACAATGATGATAAAAATAAGCTAAATTGTGGAGCTATAGTAAACTCACATTAGAGGAGTCCCAAACACACACACTCTTGGTACAGCACCTCAGAATGCTTGTAGCAGTGCTGTGCTAAACATGCAGTAACCAATTCACTTGCTTAGAACAGCGCAGGCTTTGAATTTATTCATTACTGCCTAGTGCTGGAAAAATTGCACAGGCTTTTTATGACACCTGGTCCCCAGAGTAAATAAAGAATAACAATAAGTAAATAATAATAAGTAAATAACAATTCAACATCATTGGAACACTCTAATCCAGTTACCCAGTCAGTGGATGATGACTGCTGTGCTTATTTGGATATAAACAGCAAAGCTGATCAGAGATCAGTTCTTGGTGGCTCTCAGTGCAGTTTATGCAAAACCAATTATATTTAACTAAAATGACATCATGTGCCTCAATGTCTGTAAAATGCAAACGTCACACCATACGCTCCTAACGCACATGCACACACAGAGTTTACATACTCTTTACCATGAAAAAAAAATAAGACAAACAATCAAATAGATCTAACTCCAACCACAAATGGAGGGTATTTGATAAGATAACACACACACACACACTGGCTACAGTCAAGTACAGCTCTGTGTAGGTAATATTTCAAGGTCACAGTATAGGAGCAACAGAACCTCAGAACAGGTTCCCAACCCTGTTCCTGGAGAACCTTTGCTCTACATGATTGTGTGTTTTCCTGCTCAAACAGACCCAGGAACTCAGGAAGTCCTTCATCTTCCACTGATGAGTTGGATCAGGTGTGCTGGGAGCAGAGAAAACAACACAGGGGGTAGATCCAGGAACAGGGTTGGGAACCACTGACCTACTACATGCCAAGCATAGCTTGGATTGTTTCTCCAAACCCAACAAGATCCCACTGCTCATGTCAGGTTTGGATATATTTTCCTTTTTATCACTTTTTTAGTGCAACACTAACAAATTACGTTCAGTACAACAGGTTACTGATTATATTTTGAATGTTTAATCGAGCCACTCCTCCCACTTCATCCTTACTTCCCCCCTTTCATGTCATCTTCCAGCCCATTTCCCACCCACCAATCAACATGGAATGTCCAGTCCCATTTGATGTCTAATTCTCTGTATTAAATATACTCTATGACAAAATTTCGAGTGTATATATTGATGATCTGGGTTTTTCAAAGCACCGGTAGCATTGTCCTAAATTGCATCCCAGTCTAACTCCTGTCCCACTTCCGATACATCCCTATCCCAGGCTTTCATGCTCAATGTGGGCATATTCTCCTTCTCAATGTGAACCTATATTTAATTTAGGATTGGACATCTTAAGTAAATATTTGTCAGACTTGGATTGGGTTCAGATTTCATGTATGATTTTGGACAGCTGATCACACACACACACACACACACACACACACACACACACTGTGAGGTAATCTAACATGCATCACTAGGAATGCAAAGGAGTTTTATTTGATCTTTACATGGTGATGCAGGGGTTTGGATTCAGATTCAGAAGTGGTTGTGGGTCAAGGTGAGTTTGATTAGATGTTTATAAGTCTATTTGACTTGTAAATCTTCAATCTATGGTTCAATTAAATCTAAGATACATGCAGCAGAAAATCAGGAAGAAAATCAGGAAGTCCTGAATGACCTCATAAGGAAAATTAAAGAACAGAGATAGGACTTTATCTCAATATAAAGAAAACAAAGACTATGACAAGGGGAAAGACCACTAACTTTACCATTGATGGTGAAGATGTAGAAGTGTGTATGTAAGCAAGTGTACATGAACTTGAATTACGTGAATTATTAACAACAGAGGATGCAGCAGATTAGAAATATGACAAAGACTCGCCTTGAGCAGAACAAGGATAAAGGAGCTCGAAAGATCTTTAGATACAATGATGTCTCAATAAAAAAATGAGACAGGAAAAATACTCATGCCTTTGAACTTTGGTGCTAGCGTAGCTTGGATGTTACAGAAAACAAATTAAGCCTGACTTCACACTCAAAGCCCAGATAACCAAATCTTATTTTAAATCTATTATGATGAACACATTTATTGGAAAAGATGATCATGCTTTGGATAGTTGAACAGGACAACCAACAACACAGTGGATCGACACAACGTAGGGTTAGGCTTAGGCCATTTTGAAGATCCAAGTAGAACATAAAAAATTTAGGAGAAACACTGTCCATACAGTCACCATCAACCTAGTCATGATTAATAATAATCAAAAGCAACACAACATTGTCAAGAACTGACCCGACAGGTCAGGTCACACTTCCAGTTACCTCTAATTCCAGACAGAGCAGGTGGGATTTTACCAAACGTTCATTTCAAACATAATGCTCCATGTCATGTAGCTGTCTTATAGCAAGATTAGGTTTCACAGCCTTTGCCTCACTAAACAATGCTTTGGAGAAACTGATAGTGTCTGATGCACAAAGGAGTTTCTCAAATATAAGGGTAGCTAGTCACTTCCCATAATACATAAACTGCAATCAAAAGCACTAAAGGACTGGGCCTTACTGTATTGTCACTAGGGGGTTTTACAGAAGAGATTTAATTCAGTCCTCCTATTGTTACATAAAGGTACCTACAATTACATAAGAACATGAGCCACTGAAAAGAGGTGGGGGGTAATGCGTATGTATTTAGGGAACACAATTTCCTCCTTATCCCAAATATAATCAATCAGCCTGGACAAGTTTAGTGTTTACTTCTTTAGTTTTGCACTGCAAGTACAAGGCTAATGGAGCTAGTACCTTGAATAGTTAAAAACTGAAGGAGCAACCACCTTGAAGTCTTAATATTTAAAAATCAATGTACACTATATTTCCAAAAGCATTCGGTCGTCTGCCTTCACACGTATATGATATTGAGTGACATCTCATTCTTAATCCATAGGGTTTAATATGAGGTCGGCCCACCCTTTGCAGCTATAACAGCTTCAACACTTCTGGGAAGGCTTTCCACAAGGTCTAGGAGTGTGTTTATGGAAATTTTTGACCATTCTTCCAGAAGCACATTTGTGAGGTCAGACACTGATGTTGGACGAGAAGGCCTGGTTTGCAGTCTCTGCTCTAAGTCATCCCAAAGGTGTTCTATCGGTTTGAGTTCAGAACTGTGCAGGCGAGCCAAGTTCTTCCACAAGATTTCCTTAAGAGTTCCTTTCAATGGAACTAAGGGGCCGAGCCCAACTCCCCCACACCATAATCCCCCCTCCACCAAACTTTAGTCAGACAATTACCATTCTCCCGGCAACCGCCAAACCCAGACTCATCCAGAAAGAAAGAAAGTTGGCGACCTTTGCGCACTATGCACCTCAGCATCCGCTGACCCCGCGCTGTCATTTTACGTGGCCGACCACTTCATGGCTGAGTTGCTGTCATTCATAATCGCTTCCACTTTGTTATAATACCACTGACAGTTGACTGTGGAATATTTTGTGAGGAAATTTCACAACTAGATCCATTCTTTCATTAATGTTTGTAGAAGCAGTCTGCATGACAAGGTGCTTGGTCTTATACACCTGTGGCCATGAAAGGTATTGGCACACCTGAATTCAATGATTTGGATGGGTGAGTGAGTACTATTGGAAATATAGTGTATGGTTCACAGCAGTAAACAAGTCCATTTGAGGTAATTTAACATGGTTTGAAGCAAACATGCTCTAATATGGGAAGATTCACAGTATGTTCTTCAGAAGGTGGAAAAAGAGGACTGCACGGGAATGTTTTTTCAGTCCTGCACCCCTGCAGAAAATGTGAATCATTTGTCCTACTCCTTCCCACAATAAAAATGATTTGTCCCACTCCTGCCCACACAGCTCCGTTGAGGAATGACATCCAGTATCTGACACAGCCTATTCACAAATACATTATCCCCTGCTGAAATAACATGGCAGTCATGGTTATCAGGCTCATAGTGAAGTAACTTCACCAAATGCCATTTATTCCTAGTAAACAAAGCAGGAATTAAACCACAGATCAGTTATTTTGCTTTGCTGGGCTCTTTTGTGTCAATCTGAGTTTGCCTGGCATACCAGAATGCAGAGTGCGCCATGAATGAACAATCCCTGGAAAATCTGAACATCTTTACATTGTCATTCAGCTAATGTAACCCTGAGGTCAATGGCCGTCTTGAGTCTGATTTTCCCTCCTAAATTCACTGGCTCTCTGCCTCCACCCATTTCCTTGGATTATTCTTAGCATGGGGTTTGAATCGGACTGGAGGCCTAAATAGATAGCAGGTGTAAACAGACGAGGCCCCCTGAAGGGATGTTTCAACCCTGCATCTCACAAACAGAGGAAGAGAGGATCTGGGAGATGAGCGGAAACCAGAAGAGGAAAATATGGACCAGTCCGCTATACATGGCACTGGAGCAAATTTAATATAGGAGCATGGCCTGGACTTCTAAACACAGACACACACACATACACACATACGCGCACACACACACACACACACACACACACACACACACACACACACACACACACACACACATCTCCTTAAACACAGCTTGCTCCATGCCAACACACTCACAGTCACCCAAAGCACACTTGCATTGAGACCTGTGACCGCTATATGTTTAGTACAAGTCTAGTATCTAGTATAAGATAATAGGGGTCAGCACACAGGCTCAGACATACAGTACCAGCCAAAAGTTTGAACACATCTGATTGATGTACATATTTTGTAAAATTGTCATTAAAAACTAGCATTAAAAATCTTGTAATTGTAATCTTCAGTCACATAAATAATTACTGTTATTTTATTCTATTTTAGCTTATTCGATGTAGACAAAAACACTATAAGCTAGTTAGCAGAAGTAATTTTAAGGTGTTTTATTCACAATTTCACATTTTTGGGAACAGCAAAAAAACATGTCTGCATGATATTTAATCCCCACTTTTCAAATATGAGGCACTGGGGATGTTAATTTCATTATTCTGAAATTAACTTCATTCTTAAAGTTTTACAGCTTTCTTTATGAGAAGCACCTACAGCTCTGTCTATTATTCTGGACTCTTCCCATCTTCCTACTAATTAGCTAAAAGTTATGGAATAGCATCATCCTAAAAAATTCCAACCCCCTTTCCAATAAAGTCAGTGCCACACAAAATGTGAATCAAAACAGAATGCAATGATGTGCAAATCATTTACATCCTACATTTAACTGCAAACAGAACAAAAACATATCAAATGTTGAAATTGAGAAATGTTATTGTTTTTTAAAAAATATATCCCCATTTTGAATTTAATGCCAGCAGCACATTTCAAAAAAGTTAAGATGGGGCAACAAAGACTGGTAAAGATGCGTAATGCTAAAAAAACGCCTGGTGGAACCTCTCATGAGGAGGGTTCACCATTCTGTGAAAGACTACATAGACAAATTCAAGAATAACATTTTTTAAGATCAAATAGCAAAGAGCTTGGGTATTTCATCACCCATGCTACATAATACCAAAACAAGATCCAGAAAACCTGAAGAAATCTCAATATGTAAGGGACGAAGCCAAAAATCAATATTGGCTTGCTGTGACCTTCATGCCCATCAGGTGGCACTGCATTAAAAACAGACAAGATTCTGTAGTGGAAATCACTGCATGGGCTCAGAAACACTTCGGAAAACCACTGTGAACACAGTTTATCACTTCATCCACAAATGCAAGTTAAAACTCCACCATGCAAAGAAAGAACTATATATACACAGGATATAGAAATGCTGCCGTCTTCTCTGGGCCCAAGCTTCAGAATGTTGAAAAAAAAATGTATGCAACATAATAATAAACAAGCCCCTGTCCCAACTTCTTTAAAACAAGTTGCTGGCATGAAATTGAAAATGGGCATAGATTTAAAAAAAATTATATTTCTTACTTTCAACATTTCATATGTTGTTTTTGTACTATTTTCAATTAAATATAAGGTACACATGATTTGCACATCATTGTATTTTGTTTTTATTTACGTTTTGCATATTTTGGAAAATGGTGTTGTAGATTTCATTGAAATCTGTAATTAGCATTATATCCATGACATATTACTCATAAAATAGTAAAATAGTAAACAATAATACCCATAACATAGTCCAATTGTGGCCAAGAGGTTGGCTTCATTGTTTTCTATTCTATTCTATTCTATTCTATTCTATTCTGTTCTGTTTTGTGCCATTTACTTATGGTTTCAAGTACCTGACAATTGTAATGTATGTCATTGTTTGGGAGCTTCAGAATTTTGGCCTTAAAATCCATACAAATTAAATGTCTAGTATACATAAAAGTAACAGTAACAAAGAACAACAGTAAACAAAAACAGATAAGAAAATAGAACATCAATCCAATCCAATAAAAACAAGCTGTCAGGTTTGTAAGATATTTCTTTCCCAGCAGGGAGAAAGCACAGGTTCACTAACTTTATTAATGATAATTTATTAACTTTATTAATGCTTATGTATATTTCATCTGATACTGTGATATATTCAGAAAATATGTACAATTGAATGTATAATGCCAACTTTTGCAATGCTGCAGCAAGAAGTCCTGTGAATTTCCGGATTCACTCATCTGCACAGACACAGGAGGACTTTGCTTTTACCCCTATTGGTCACATGGGTTAGTGTTAATATAGCAGCTACACAAATCTAGCCTCAACCAACACAAGAGCCTCTTTATTAGGATCAAAGGCACCGCAGGAGACACACACCACCATTACTGTTATTACCATCTCCCATGACTCCCCACATCTGTTAATTAATGATCCCACCCTAATTATTCTTTAACCAGACTGCACTGCACTCATGATGACCTGCTACCCTCCAGCTCTAATGGTACAGATGAAGCCTAATTTGAGGCTAAAATTAGTTTAATGGACACGGTGTATGTTGATATTCCAGTTCAAAGTAAGATATACGGATGTGCCTAGAACGGGTGTTGTAATGTGAAATGGGACTGTAGAGAAGTTTACAGACTCAGATTTCGTTATAGCAGTGGGCGCAAGTACCAGAGGTTGCAAGGTCAACAACAAATACAGTCATTTTATTTACTATCCCAAAAACAGTGAATCTACACATCTTCTGAGGTTTTACATGTAAATATTGATAATGATTAAAGAAAATAGCTTTCTTTGGGAACTATTTTGCCCTGTATGTACTCTCTGTCATTAATATGTGAGGGGAAAAAGCTTTAGGGTCAAAATCTTCTCTCAAATGTATTGTAAAAGAACATTTTAGGCATTTGGCAGTGTGACCAATTTGTGCAAACAATTTTCAGAGATGCAGCTTTTAGAGGGATTAAACTTTACAGACACCTGGTTCCTATCACCACCACTATTAACAATTCTGAATTTAGAATGGAGCATTTCACATCAAACGTATATAAATATATATATATATATATATATAAATATATATATATATATATATATATATATATATATATAAATATATAAAAAAGGCCTTCTGTCTTCTTTAATGACTTCTCTGAAAATGTTCTAATTGTGGATTTTAAACTTCCAATCGATAATGTCGGTAACACTTTATTTGAAGTGGACTTTGTAGATGATTAATAAACTCTTTAGATTATCAGTAACACATCAACAACACATCAGTGAAGTATCCGTACTGAAGTGCCTGAATACATTGAAGTAAATATCTTGTAGATGTTTTGTTGACATATTGCTTACAGTAAGTAGATGTATTGGCATTATGTTACTTCCATTATGCAAATCCTAACCTTAACCAACCTTACCCAACAAAATACAGTATCATATATTTCAGGATAATTCAATCTGATGAAAGTTACTGCTGTGCATACAGTGCTGTATGGTTAATAAAAACATCCCTTCTAAGTTTTTGCCATGGAAAAATCAGAACCTTGAACCTGTCAAAAATTGTAAATGTTAATGATTATATAATTATGGAATTAAATTCAAACAATTATGCAATTTAAATAGAACATGTAGCAAAACGACAGTAATCACTACATCATTAGAATTAAAGGTTCTGTGCAGGTACTACAGTGGTTTTAAGGTCCAATTGTGTACCTTAAATAAGCATTTCCCAGTGGAAATACACACATTTGTAAGCTAATGTTTTAAAACAGAACAATAAAATAAAAAGACTGGAGATGAGACGGGGTGTGTGGCGTCAATACAGCTCAGACAATATCATTTCAATGGATTAAGGTGAAATCACGTTCCCTGACTAAAGGTAGTGAGATGTACCCTTGAGGGAACCACCCCATTGACAAGAGGGGCACTGCCCCAGTGACAGTTTTGAGTCTAAGGGTTAACTATTTTGCAGAATGCAGCTCATCTTTAATAATTTGCATCAACAACATAGCCGTCATACTCAAATTATCTCTCTGACGGGTGTGTCCATTGTCCTTTCATTTCCTTATCGCAATATAAATTTTTCCATTATCCTCTTTGAATCCTGTAACTCTAGATGTGTTACAAACATCTGAGTGTATGTCTGTAGTGTGTAAATGTGTGAGCTGTGCCAGTGGCAATATCTCATTCTGTAGCTCTGTTTCTTTATTTTACAGTTTTCATTACATGTTTAATTAAATGTAATTTTAAATTGATGTCATCATTCACACAATGCAAAACAGTTACACAATGAATTACATTTATATTTTATTAACACTCTATGGACAAGCTTGAGCCTCCATTTCCATTTTTAGTTAATTAGATAAATATATGAATGTAGTATCAAAAGTTCAGAATCTGTATTTTGAAAAAAGAAATTCTCTGCATTTCTGCTAATGAGCTAATAAGAAACAACTGGTGACACTTCACTTGCAACCCTGCTACACAATATTTGACATAACCATGTGCTAAACATGTAATTGCAGATGTCTTGCACTGTTATGATTTGTAAAATGATTTTGTCCAGCAATCCTTGAGTAAATAGTGTCATGTTGCAACTACCAGTTACTCTCATTAAGTAGCTGTGTCCCAATTCAGGAGCTGCATTTTAAAGCCGATTGCACCACAGCAGCACAACAAGACTATCCCACTTCGAAGACTCCTTAATATGCGCCTGAGAAATGTGTCCTTCTTTTCCATGGCAACGAAGAATGCATTGGGTGGATCCTACGCCAGCCAACATATCTAGAGGTTCACTATGTGCCATCGAGGAATCGAGAACACGGCGGCATCAACAGAGAAGTGAACGGCGAGTCAAATAGGTCATGATACAAATGTAAAAAAAAAACCAATGTGCTCTGAAACAAAACTTTTTGTTTTATGGAGGAAAGAGCAGACAGAGAGAAGAATCTCCTGCTCTAATAAATGAAAAAAAGATTTACAAAACTAAAATCAAAATTTCTGACTTTGTCTTTAAAGAACTTTAAAAGAACTTGACAGGCGCAGCATTTTGTGATGTAACGGCAAGGGCGGGATCAGCGGTTCTGCAACACAAACAGGAAATCCACAGAGATCTGCAGAGCAGACCATCTCATTTTGGTTCAGCCTTTGCGGGTCTATACAGCCTTCAAAGGACACCCCTTCGTAGATCACGTCCTTTCAAGGATGCAGCCCCTGAATTGAGACATAGCTCATAAGTCATGATGTTTGATGTCATGATGGCTAACTGGTGCAATTACCCCAAATGGTTCCAAGACACTGATAACTGAAATGTATTTATTTAATGTAAATCTTTCAGAGATGTTATCTGAATCTTGTGACTCCTGATGTGATGGTTAGACTGGGTTAGCACTCTGCATGTCCATTGTGTATAAATGTGCGTGCTGTACCTGTGACCTTTGCTCATGCTGCCAGCGTGTCTGTCTGAACATGACCCTACCTTTGCCGGTGGGGAAGAAGCAGTCCATGTCAACGCTGCTGCGGGAGTGGGAGACGGACAGGGTGCTGCACGGCACCAGGCCCTCCTGAGGCGGAGAGCGCTCGGTGGTCCGCACCAGGCACCAGCCGGACCGTTCGCCAGAACGCTCCAGCACCTCCACCGTCTGACCCGACTGGACACTCAGCTCAGCCGCACAACCAGCCACAAAGTCCTGTAGGACCAGCGTGTGTTCACAGCCACCAGACAACTACAGCACCACGAGGAGAAAGGAGGATGACAAAGAGACAAATAGAGAGAGGAGAGGTGGGTTTGGTGGGGAAAGAGAGGGTAGAAGAGAAAAGAGAGGGAACAAGAAAGAGAAAGAGAGAGGTATTAAGGTATTGTTGATCACAAGATTATAAGATCATTTGGAGATGCATAATCAAATAAATCAAACAAGTACGATAGAGCAGGAAGATGGAGTGAAAGTGAAAGTGTGGTTGGTTAGTGTAGTGGTTAACACCTCTGCCTTCTACACTGTAGATTGGGGTTCAATCCCCACCTGGGCAAACACCCTACACTATACCAATAAGAGTCCTTGGGCAAGACTCCTAACACCGCCTTGGCCTGCCTGTGTAAAATGATCAAATTGTAAGTCGCTCTGGATAAGAGCGTCAGCCAAATGCCGTAAATGTAAATGAAAGAATATTTGAGGTTGGTAGCGACAGGAGAAGTGAGAAGAAGTGAAAAGGTGAGTGCCAAAAAATGGGTAAAGTGTTTTCATGCTTTCACTCAAATCTGTTGAGGGTGGAGCAGAGGGGTGCTGACATCTCAGAGATATCTATCATATCTGTTGCCTTCTGGCTCTCCCTTTCAGTTAGGCTGTAATAGATAAACCTGCAGGAGTCTCTGCTGCTGCATTATAGTATACAGTTAACACTGTACACTATAATCAGTCTGTATTAACACAACTAACTCTCTGTGTCTCTTTGCTGAGCTGAATAACTGCCCATCCTGTGTGGTCTGATGCTGTTGCCTTATTTGCCACGATTGAGTGCCCACTTCTTGCCCGCCTTCTGGACCAGTCTGACCACCATGGAGCTTCCTACTGTACAATACTGTGCAAACCTCACCTGCATGAACTGAACTGAAACTCTTGCACTTCAGGAATTTTTCCTTGCCATGTTGCCATTGGTTTCATGGGGGCTCTGACCTAGATTTTTCTGTAAAGCCGCTTTGTGACAACACCTGTTGTAAAAAATGCTATATAAATAAACTTTGAATTTAAAGTGAAAGAAGTTGTGGAGGGATTGAGAGATGGGCTGAGAGAGAGAACGCAGACTGAAGCATTGCTGATTACATAATCATTCAGAGATTGATAGAGATTGAGTACAGTATAAAAATCAAAGACCACCATGACATGTGTAACTATCAAAAACCTTTTACTGAGAAAAGGAAAAAAAGATTTAAAAAGGAAGAAAACTTGCAAAACAAACAACGAAAGTTGCTGGTGTTCTCCGAACAATGGACTGACCACCCCATAGTCCAGATCTCAGCAACACTGATTGTGTTTGGGATTACTTGGATCGTGAGAAGCAGAAACTGCAACCAACGGCTAAGATTTCTTTGAGAAACTGAAAGTTAGCCTCTGGAAAAGAATGGAAGCTGTAGTAAGGCTAAAGAGTCACAATAAATATTGAAAACAATTATATTTCTTAGTTATGACTTCTGTCTTATTAGCGCTTCTTATATGTTTTCCGTTTTTATATATAACTTATCGTTGCTGTCGCAACAAAACATCATATTTTTCAGTTTTTGACATAATTTGAAAATGCCTGTTGGCCTTTATTTTGTGTGTAAATTTCATGATGAATGGACCAAAAGTAATGGCCCAAAATGACTTGGAGAAATGTCTGGTTCCATTGACTTACACTGTAAGGTAAGGTAAGCTTTTTATTTCTCCTGTAAAGTTACCATTTTGGAGAGGTTTTACTCCAACAGCAGTGTTACACTTGTTGGGACATTTGAGTGGACATCAAATAATAAATGGATAAATTAATCAAATTAATATGTAATAGTAAATAAAATATATAAAAATAAATAAATAAATGAAATGTGCCCTCTGACTTTAACACAGTAGCATATACACGATCAAATATGTCAAGCAGCCAAGTTAGAGTAAAAGTGGGAGGCAGACAGAGAGAGGAAGAGTGTGTGTGGACATGGATGTGTGAGATGGTGGTGTTGCTCCCCTCCTCTATACATTACTAGCCTTAATCAGGTCATAATCACACTCCAGCTGGAGAGGAGTGAGCCTTAACTACTTCACACAGTGATCACACTAAAACACCCTCAGCAGGAGAGACTTCAGTGCAATGAACTCTAGAGTCCTACAAACACATTCAGCATGCGTTGGTTTGAAAGGCGCCATTCTAGAGAAACTTCCAGAATTGTTTCCAGAACTGTTTCCAGAACATTGGTGATGACATGAACTAGACAAAGTGTAATACCTTTAAAAGTTACCTCATATAAAGTTATTGCACATAATTATCAATATACTGCCTGATGCCTGAGACATCTATAAACAGATAAAGCTCTGGCCTATTTTTCAAAAGCAGTTGAGTAGAGATAAATGAGGCATGTTGTAATATAAAAATACTTTGAAATACTTTGTTTTTTGGATTTATTAGTATTTTACTAACATGAACACTGCATTTAAAATCTCAGAAGACACATGTAGGCTCACTCGACCCACAGACCAGATATGTGGCTGGGAAGATCAGACTTGTTCTTCTGTCTTTCTCTTTGAAAGAGGGATGGAATCAATGAACAAGTGAAAGAGGAAGAGGTTGGTTTATACAGCTGTGCTTATTCTTCTGCTGTACCCCTCCCCAAAGCTGACCTTTAACCCCTGCTCCACAATATAAGTAAGTTGATCTATGTATGAATGAAGACATTCATTTTTCATATAGAGCCTTTTTTTGAAAATGGAAAATGTTGAACTTCGTTCATTATAGCTCTTTAATTTCTGTGTGCATCTTGTTTAAAGTTCATTTGTGGCATCTGTCCCTTGTAATGTGTTTGAGCCAATCAGCTGTATTATAAAGCGAGGTCTAAATAGCCTTATCTGGCAGCAGGCCAACAATTTCGATTGTAGTCATTTCACTCATTTCTGACGTCTTTATTGTTATTCTAAGCAGTGAAAACAAGTAATAACAAAAGAAAAACACTCTATGACTAGAACTGCTACTAACCGATACTATATTTTCAAGGCATCATTGCCCTCCTTAGATATCTTTATGCATTCAGGCATCACACGGCATACAGTGTGTAGGTGTGTCCTCTTATTCTGGTGTTAGCTTGTGTGTGTGTACGTGTGTGAGTGCATTTGCTCAATGTCTGCAGCTACCAATTAACTCTGTGCTGAATGCTGCTCTGGAGCGAACAAGACTTTCTGATTTACTGAGTCGGAATCCCAGAAGAACGAGTGAGAGTGGCAGAGGAGGGAGAGTAACAAGGGATGAGGATGAGGAGAGGAACGCCCTGCTCAGGGGAGCGAGCCGTGCTTTCCGTCCTGATCCACCACAGCTGGCCAGGAATTCCCGCCATATGGAACAAAAAGCCTTCCACATGGAGAGCATTTGCAAAAGCACAAAGAGAAAAAAAATCACAAAGCAAAACTGCTTCTCTCCGTTCTAACTACAACCTGCCACAGGGCCAATACTGCTTAATATCATAATCATAGTATAGATTATGATATCACAAAATACAACAACATGAACACTTAGCAATTTCTATGTGCATTGTTTTTATTTATTTTAATTCTATTCAAAGATTTCTACTTATTTTTACCTACACTTTGTTCTACTTACTTTATTGTTTTAACATGCCTTTGTAAAGTGTGCTGCTGACATAATTTCTGGGATTAATTAAAAACAATGCATTACATTGACAAAATAAAGAGTCAATAAAAGAGTCCTACAAACACATTCAGCATGCGTTGGTTTGAAAGGCGCCATTCTAGAGAAACTTTTCCAGAATTGTTTCCAGAACTGTTTCCAGAACATTGGCATGAACTAGACAAAGTTTAATACCTTTAAAACTTACCTCATATAAAGTTATTGCACATAATTATCAATATACTGGCTGATGCCTGAGACATCTATAAACAGATAAAGCTCTGGCCTATTTTTTAAAAGCAGTTGAGTAGAGGTAATGAGGCATGTTGTAATATAAAAATACTTTGAAATACTTTGTTTTTTGGATTTATTAGTATTTTACTAACATGAACACTGCATTTAAAATCTCAGAAGACACATGTAGGTTCATTTGTTGTTTTGGATCATAAACAAAATGGCTATATTTGGTTTGGATACATTAGGAACATTAGTTCCTGTCACTACCACTGTAAAGAAATCCAAGTCAGTAAGTTTCTCTACAGTGCTTATAAAACTACTCTAAGCGACTTTGTGTCAGCCACTCTATCATTCAGAAACTGGTGGAAATCCCCTTTAAAATCAATTACACACATTAGCCTTTGCCGCTCTGCAGTGTATTGTGTAACGCTTTATTTGTATAAAGTGATTGTATCAGATCGAAAGGTTTGGCCTTTACAAATAAATCTGGCTGGCCAAACACAGTGAATAGAGTTCAGACAGCCACTCCCTCCTGAGCTAGAGAGAGAGAACACACTCCAAGAGTGAGCTCATGCCTAGTGTGACTCCAAACACAAGCACACACTCCTACACACAGAGCCATGCAGTGTAAGCATGTCCCAAGATATGACATAAGGCACAGAGTTACACACATTTCACATATACTACGCGCACACACACACAAACACACACACACACACACACATGTACACATGCATACACTCAGACCGGATTGGTGACAGTCTTTAAAGGAAATCCTGACTGTTAAAAGACATGTAAGCCTCAGTATGGTGTGCACGTCCAGTACTATTAAATATTGTATAAATCAAGCAAAATATTTATTTTAAAAAGTAGTCAAAATCCATCTATTAGTAGGTTGTCACTTTTATAGTGGCATATAATGGTTTATCTCATGTCTATTGTGTTTTGGGCACAGTCAGCTACATATCTAATTTTGCTAAAAACATATGTACCATTTAGCCGAGTCTTGGCTTTCTGAGAGCCAGTCCGATGCAAATCTTGAGGTTCTAGATTCCTAGAGTCCTAGTCGAGTCTCAAATTCCTGAGTGTGAGTTTCTGAGTGCAAGTCCGAGGGGAGCCTTGAGTTTCCAAGTGTGTGTCTGGGTTGAGTATAGAGTTTCTGTGAATCGAGTCTCAAGCTTCTGAGTGCGAGTCTGAATCGAGTCTCAAGCTTCTGAGTGAGAGTCTGAATCGAGTCTCAAGCTTCTGAGTGAGAGTCTGAATCGAGCCTCAAGATTCTGAGTGTGAGTCTGAATCGAGTCTCAAGCTTCTGAGCATGAGTCTGAATCAAGTCTCAAGCTTCTGAGTGCGAGTCTGAATCAAGTCTCAAGCTTCTGAGTGCGAGTCTGAATCAAGTCTCAAGCTTCTGAGTGCGAGTCTGACTCGGGTCTCAAGTTTCTGAGTGTGAGTCCGAATCGAGTCTCAAGCTTCTGAGTGTGAATCCGAATCGAGTCTCGTGTTTCTGAGTGCGAGCCCAAAGTGAGTCTCAAGCTTCTGAGTGCGAGTCCGAATCGAGTCTCGTGTTTCTGAGTGCGAGTCCAAATCGAGTCTCAAGCTTCTAAGTGCGAGTCTGAATTGAGTCTTGAGTTTCTGAGTGCGAGTCTGAATCAAGTCTCGAGTTTCTGAGCGCGAATCTGAATCGAGTCTCGAGTTTCTGAGTGCGAGTCACAGCGAGTCTCGAGTTTCTGAGTGCGAGTCTGAATCGAGTCTCAAGTTTCTGAGTGCATGCCTGTGTCAGTTCCAGTCTCAAGTGTTGGGTGTGAGTCCAAGTCACTCGAATTCACATCTCTTGTTTACACATCATATTTTAATGGTATTGGACATGTAGACTGTATAATAAAGTGTATATAGTGCTGTATAAGAGAGAATAATATGATTTAAGCACAGCATGTATTATGACTGTATATGTGCTTATGTATGAATGACGGAATGAGTGAGAAGGAAATGTTGTGGGCTGTAAGGTTGTAGTGCCTTTAGTGAAAAAAATGAATGCACATACACACACACACACACACACACACACACACACATACACACACACACACATACACACATACACACACACACACACACATGTGTACACACCCACACAGACAGAGCGAAGAGAGATGGAAATAAGTACTCCTCCCAAAAAACACACAGAAGGCACACTGCTCTTTTCAAATCTCCCCTACTACAAAGTCCACTGTTCCAATTCGTTTAACACTAAGTACAATTCCTGAATGTTAAATATACAACTTACATATTTTAAAAAGTCAGACATTTTAACATTGAATTCTGTCCTGAGCTGCACACTAGTGTCACCATTCTGTGACCCGACCTTCCAGTGAAGAGACCTGTTATTTCTACAACTGCCTCTTACATTTTAAAGGAAGAAAGCTGTAAACATATTTGCATCCCGTTTAACACCACTTGACATCCAGTGCAAAACTGATGAATCTATAACCGTCTAAGACAGAACAAATCCAAAATAATAATAAACTCATATTCTGAATTCATCCACTGGCCACTCAAACCAATTCTGTAAAAATGTCTAAGTACACAATAAATAGTAACCAGAAAAGTCTGCTTTACTTACAGGTCTGGTTCCCTTAGACTGTCTGAAGTTCATCCACTTGGGCATGATACAGCTAATAACTCCGATCCAACCAACCAGCCTGAGACAGGCAAAAATATTCCCTTTATGATTGGCTGACTGTTGGGTAAAAAGCCTAGCCCCACCTCTAACTCAAAGCTGGGGTTAGTGGGTAGCTACATGCTACCAGGCCAGTGGAGTGCTGGATAAAATTTCCACAACTGAAGACAGCCTGTTCTGAGGTCTAAAGGCTGACTGCAGCCCTGCCCAACTCAGAGAGAGGGGGAGAGACTGAGTTGAGTCCTGTGACTGGGGATTGGAGATGTTACTCAAACGCATGAGGAAAAACTGAAGTCAACATATGTGGGGGTGTGTATAGTATGATTAGGTAATCAGAGTATGTACATTCACCCAGCCTACCCAACGTAACACATCAGACAGCAACATATACACACTGACAACCATAAAACTATGAGAAATTCATGTTTGCCCAATTAAACGTGATAAAACTGGTATCCATAGGAAGATTTTGAATTAGAAAACATACAGCTCAGACAGGGACATAACTAGGATCAGAATTTTAATGAGGTCAGTTTTGCAGAAATGTGACCTTCACCTCACAGCAAATAAACTAATTAACAAATATGACACCAACTGTTTCTCCTTTTCTTCTTTTTTTAACCAAATCAAATTCTGATTTTTTAATCAAATCAAACCAAATTGCTCCTTTTTACTCATCCATAACGGTTATGCAGCTTTTCCTTTCATTTTGTTCCCTCTATTTTTCCATGAACTGTTCTAACTGTTCCTTTGACTCCAGTTATCCTATTTAAGTTTATTTAATTAATCAAATATTTATGTGTATTTTGAAGAATTAGCTGAATTTATGTGTTAAAAGCTACAATAAACAAAGTGATAGTTCACTCAAATTTATTTTATTTCATTTACCTCGTTCTCCTTTGCATCTGTGTCCTCACTGATTACCATAAAAGTGTGCGTTACGCATACGTTATAAAAGGCTGTCTGTGCCAAACCCCAGACAATGGGAAAGGCAGATACTCATACAGCTAATGAGACAAAATACAGCCTAATGTACCTGCTGATTTCTTAATAATGTTAACTCCATGAGGCTATACCATCAATCTGTTGGTTAACAGTGAACTTTCTCATGCTGGCTATAGTTTGTTATGAGTAGGTAAAAACTACAGCTTTAATTTCTCATCTAATGAGAACTTAAACCATGCAGCTTGCAGCCTAAACTAAGCAGCTATTAGAACTAAACTAAAGCATGCTCATTTAGCCAGCAACATTGTGAGCCGCCTAAACAAAAAAATGAAACACAGGATTTGTATTTTACAATCTTAACGTGTTAATAGCACTCATAAACTCTTAGCTGTATACCTGAACATCTACACTGTTAGAAATAAAGGTGCTGTGCAGGTACATTTTTTTGTTTATCAAGGTACCAAAAAAGTAAATGTAGCATCAAGGTACAGCAGTGGTTTTAAGGTCCAATTGTGCACCTTAAATAAGCCTTTTCCCAGGTAAAAATGACATATTTCTAGCTTTTTATAACTTAATGTTTTAAAAGAAGGCGATAAAATAAAAAGCCTGGAGACAAGACAGGGTGTGTGGAGTCACATCTTAGGAAATATAATTTCAGTGGATTATGGTTCAGTTATGTTCCCTGACTAAAGGTACTGAGATGTACCATTGAGGGAACCACTACACTGACAAGAATGGTACCGCCCCAGTGACAGTTTACTAGAGTATAGAGAGAAAAGTGGAAAAAAAACCAACAAAAAACTGAAACTACGAGGTCCAGACCTCTGCATCCTAATGGCTAGTAACAGCAATGAGAGTAGACATGTGTTGGATTTAGAAAATATTCAACAAAAAGTATTTTCTAAAAATTGTGATGCCTAGAAAATAACATACAATGTGTACAATTGGATTCCTAGAGACAAATTCAAAACTTCCTCATCTGCTTGTTTCAGTATCTGTCAGTATCTTTGCGGCAGGAACCATGAGGTCAAAAGACTAGTTTCAAAATGACCACATATTTTTTCATGATCATCAGTACAGGACATATTAGAAAAGACCTAAATATTAAAATCATGTTTCTGAAAGTATCTGGTGCTCTCTCTCGCTTCCATCACTGCTCTGATTCTATATTAAATGTATTTCACTGTCCTTCTGGTTTGTAATTTCAGGAACATACATTACTCTGCTTTAAACCCACTTTCTTTATTGTGAAGCTTATTTAAATTTTCATCATTAAAGCGATTGATAATTTATTACTGTGAGCAGGTTTACAAGTCACTTTATGCGAGTCTGATTCCAAGTTAGGTCTCGAGTCTTTGAGGTGTGAGATTGAGACAAATCTTGAGTGTCTGATGTGAAAGCCTGAGTCAAATTCTGAGTCTCTGACATGCAAACCCTCAAGTCTCAAGTCTCTGAGGCACAAGTCCAGGTCAGGTCTTGAATCTCTGATGTGCGAGTCCAAGACTAATGTTGTGCCTCTGACACACGAGTCAGAGAAAAATCATGAATCTGACATGTGAACCTGAGTCAAGTCTCACATCTCTGACGTGCGAGCCTGAGCCTAAATCTCCGACAAGTGAGCCCAAGTCAAGTCTCAGGTCTCTGAGTCAAATCTTGAACCTCTGATGCATGTGGTTGAGTCTAATGTCAAATCTCTGATGTGCAAGCCCGTGTTACGTCTCGAATCTCTGACAAGTCCAAGTCTAGTCTCGAGTCTCTGAGGGGCAAGTCCGGGTCAAATCTTGAGTCTCTGATGTGTGACTCTGGGTCAAGTCCAGGTCAATTGAATGATTTTGTCTATTTAATTAAATACTTTTCCAACCAAAGTTTACACTAAAACATTTTTTATTTAAATCCATACAACAATTATCAAAGCTGTGCTCTGAGAGACAACATAAGGTTTTCCATCCACCAGTGGTTTGCAAATTTTAAAAATGTGCAAAAAAACCTGAACAGAAAAAAACACCAAAATTCGAAAAATACATAAGTATTGCAGAAAGAGTTTTATGCTAGGACAAAGTGGAAAAGTTAGAATATCACAAAGCAAAAAAAGGTCAATGGTCAAGGGTTTTAAGAATAAATGACTTATCAATCTGTAAGTCACATGACTCCATTTCTACAGATGGTCCGATCATGGCATATAGCTTTTCGAAGGTTGCTTTTGACTTTGTGAAACGCCAAATCCAAAGCTAGTTTTGTCTCTGCACAGTGTGCTCCCAGAACTGTCTGGGGTGTTTTTGTTCCCAGAAGCAAGGTGTATGCTGTCAGGATAGCACAGAGACTTCAGCCCTCATTAAGTGGGCCATTACTCGTCCTGCCCGGTGTCTCTAAGCTGCAAACAACATGGCTATGAATAAAATAGCAAATGGCTACAAAGATAATTCTACTTAAAACAAAAACTGAGTTAAATCTCTCTACCTTGCTCGTTTCGATGCAGCCCTAATCATAGTAGTGTCGGGACTCAGAGCGTCTCGCCCTCCTACCCCAAGTCCCGGACGATGCGGATGAAGCGTGTGTTGTTATCTGTCAATTAATTCTAAATTAAGTTTTAGTGCTAATTTATTTTGTTCTAATGCAAAAAGGATAATTAAAATCAAAGGATTCTTGCAAAATACAAAAAAGATAATACAGTCAAAAAGATTAAAAAGCATATTTACGACTTCTCCATTACAGTGTTTTTTAATTATTTAAGAGTTACGACCCGTTCCTGCTCGCTGCTTATCTATCTCCTCACTAAAAGCTAGCTTGCTTTTAATAAAAAGGCTGTATTTCTTACAGCTCGTATCTGCTCATCTCTCAAGGCCTTCAAACAGTGCCTGGCACGGACACTTCTTGCCTAAAAGCATTAGGCCTGTTTTCCTACCTAAGACTGCCTGGGCCTATCTGGCTTAGTTAAAATGACTCTATTCTCTATTTTAATAGTTTCTAATTTAATAATTGCTGCAAACATTTTATTAATGATAACTCAAAGATATCTTTTGTCAATAAATCCCTTCAGTAGCCTACATTGTGAAATGTTGGTTTGAATGGAAACTCAGCTAATGGCATCAGAGTAAATGAGCATGAATGACAGTCACAAAACTGACGGGCAAAAATTGACCTATTAGGTCAGAAAGAAAAGGTTTTGGTCATACTTTTTTCTAGCTATAAAAAAATCGCCAGTCGTCAGTGTTGAATCCAATTCCAGTTGAGAGTCAATTAACGGTTAGTCAGATTTGAGTTGTCCGAGTCAGGTTGTCAATTAGCATGCAGCTCAAGTGACAGTAAAGGTTTTTATTGGGCAGTTCAAGAAGTTAAGTATAAATACACATAATATGAGTATTTAATTACTGCACAACAAGAAAAAAATACAGCTGAACTTCTGACCAAGGGAACATTTAAGAATCATGAGGTTGAGCTGATTCAGTCACTCGCTTGACCATTTGTGACTATTTGACCATTTGACCATTTGACCACTGTGGCAACCACAGAATGGACTGGCACTTAAAACCAAAATCTCTCTCTCTCTCTCTCTCTCTCTCTCTCTCTCTGTCACACACACACACACACACACACACACTATATCCAGTATCCAAATGCCCAGGAAAAAAGTCATATTGGGTTTTTTTTTTTTACAGTGCTATAGAGCTCACACAGCCACCCACACACGCTACATACATGCGCCAAAACCAAAACCCACAATGACATCTGTGTTCAAGTAGACACTGAGTGTTACAATAACTCCATAGAGACAGTTACGGAGCATGACATAGAGAGAGAGAGAGAGAGAGAGAGAGAGAGAGAGAGAGGGGTGGTGGTTTAGAATGTAAATACAGTACTATGTAGAAGTCAGAAATCACCCTTCATTTATTCAATTTATTTATAAGTTGCTTATTTTTCAGTACCAGAAAACAAAGACAAAAACACATTTAACAGAAAATTACACATAAGCCTCAGCAACTAAATAGAATATCAAATTTCTCAGTATGTAATGTCCACCCTCTACTTTTATCACAGCATCCATTCTTTTCAGGAGGCCTGCTTCCAGTTTTTAAAAAGAAATCTGCAAGGTTCTTTTTCCACATATGCAAAGTTCAGCCTTAAATTCTGGCTGCATGTTCTGCTTTACAAGATCCACATAATCCCAAACACAATGAACTATGTTGATGTCTGGACTCTGGGGTGGTCAGTCCATTGTTCTGAGAACACCAGCAGCTTCTTTGTTTGTTGTTTGTTGTTGACCTGAGTTGTCTTCTCAAAGTTGAAGGATGGACAGAAAAACGGTCTTTCACGGTTGTTAAGGGTTTCATTTCCCCACTCCAATTCTCCTTTTGGAAATGCAAATGGTTTATAACATATCTAATCTTGTATCTTACATCTAATCTTCTATTTTTCTGAAAAATGAATAATGTCAACCTAATGGATGTTTTCAGTGGAAATTAAACAAAAGAAGAGTGGTCTCTCATTTCTGGACAGTACTATAGTTAAATTGTATAGTTAAGTTTAATCCCTTGGCCTGTTGATGGGCACAAAATGTTATTACATTCTTATATGTATATATTTTCTTATAACCTAAGAAAAACTCCATTAGTTTGCACTGAAGTCCCTGTAGTTACTGAATAATAAGCCTTAGTATGCATGGGATATGGAATAAGGTAAAAAAAAAAACTGTATCTACTGTATACAGTGTGTGTGTGTGTATGTGTGTGTGTGTGTGTGTGTGTGTGTGTGGGTGTGGGTGTGGGTGTTTACTGCTAACAGGCTGATCTATCATAAACACTTCTGAATGCATTGGCAACACCATAACTTAATAAAGTAAAACTTCTTTGAGTTGAGTTGGAAGACAGAGAGAAAATGAATTGGAATATGCAGTGGAGATTCTGTAAATTACATAGTGGAATCTCACAGACAGAAAATGACCTCTGGTCAGCTGTTTCACAAAAGTAACTGACCTGAGACCAGCACCTGCTGAGTTTCTGTCTCAGTGGCATGGCATGGAGTGGAATGGGGCAACAAACAACAGAACGAAACCAGACAATAAAAAGACGTGAAGAAAGAGGAAGGTGAAACAGTGATTCATACAGTCCACAAAAACAGTGTCACTCTTTATACAGAGCTGGGGACAAACACAAACCCCTACAATGCTGCATGCCAATCTGACAATTACACCAACCACTAAATATATATTGGCTGAAACAAAACATGAAAGGAATATGCTCAGGCTGGCATTTTGACTCGGGACATATTAAATGTGCTCTATTTTAAGAAGCGTGTGGCCAGTAGGAGAAAAGAAGAAGCTTACTGTTTTAAATGCTGTGTTTTTGTAGGCAGAACTAAAGTCTGAAAGCTTTGAATGTGAGAACTTCTCAGTTTATGTCTAAAGTTTGGAATATAGGCACACCCTAACATTGTGCGCACTGCTGAACCAGTTACACACACCCACCCACCCACATACCCACCCACATACCCACCCACACACCCACCCACCCACATTCACACACGTTCCCAAACGCACTCTGTCGCACTCTGTCATGACAGGACAACAGGTCAGAATTTCCACAGAGGGAAGACATCCCTGAACGGACACACACACACACACACACACACACCCAGACACTTCCTCTCCTCTCCTACGCACAGCACTGATGACAAGTGCACTCAAGTAGGTCTTTTATACTCTCTTCAGGCTCTTTAAAGAATTACTGAGTTATGAAGTTCTAATTCACAAATTTACAAAATTATACTTCACAGAATACACAGTACCAGTGAGAAGATTGGACATACCTCATTGAATTTATATTTCTCATAAACGTAAAAGAATGGCTTGGTGAAAATTTCAATTTATACAACTTTCCACCTACCTCAGATGCTGTCAGTCACCCAAGACATGTTTGGTGCCTAAAGTTTGTGTCTTTGGTTGAGTGCAGTAGCTACAGAGCTTTTGCAAACAAATACTAGGATGTCAATAGTCACCCAAATATTTTCTGTAAATACATCCCAAGAGGTTCTTCATTAAGGTTGTGCAGACTTGTCAGTGTGGTCTAGAGTACAATAACTTACTGTGAGCTATAAAACGCTGGTGGAAGCTACTTTAGAGAACCAGTGCTGACCCCTATTCAAACTCCCCTGCAGATTCCGACTCCCTTGCAGTAGATTATGTTCTTGTTTTCTGTTGTTTCTGTTTAGAAATGTTTATATTTTCAGTTTGAAAACTCAACAGAAAACAGACACAACAGAACATAATCTGTAGTGTCCATATGCTTGCATGACGCTGTACACGCAAAGGGGAGTCAGGATTCAGAATTCAACAACTGTTGTCTAAAACGGCTGCCTCAGCGTTTTAGTTCACTGTAACGTTTACTGTGTCCTAAATAATACTGACAAGTCTGCACAGCCTTACTGAAGACCTGAATGAAGTTAGAGCACGTTGAGAAAAGTTTAGGGGATGAATTCGCTGGAAAGATTTGGGTGACTACTGACTTCTAGTGTTGCAATGTTAGCCTTGAGGCTCCAGTGCTAAACCTTTTGTCAAGCCAGTTTTGATCTTAAGTCTTACCCTTAAATGCTTAAAATGTAATACTAAAGTTTAAACTTAGGTATGTGCTTTTACATTTTTAAGGTTTATACATTTTTAAAAATCTCAAACAGAAGATAGCATGAGTTATTTAATGCTTCTGGTCACTGTACAATTCTATATTTGTTATTTTGTAGTTTTAATGTCTTCAGTATTATTCTCAGATGTGAATAAGAAGTAAAATAAGAAAATTTTGATTAACCTGACCAGTAAGTTTCAACACTGATTTTCAGAAGAGAGGAGGGGAGTGTGTGCCACAGTGAAGATGGCTGATGGGATGCGCAGTGTGGTGAAGGCCATGCTCCTACCTTGTCGCTGTCCACTGTGTTTTGGGATGTTCGTGATGCAATGGAGATTGTGTCCGGCTGGCTGCTGGCATCACCCTGACTGTCTGCATCTTCAGTGGTGTCCCTGAACAAGGACAGATAATTTGTGGTTTTATGCCCCAAAAACATTCATAAATCATTTTAACATGACAATTCTCCAACATTTCTTTACCCCTTACAATTAAACAGCCAGTTTTCGTTACTGTGCCTTTAAGAAAAACATGTAAATACGCTCTATTTGGATTGGCTGCCCTGTTTTGTACCTTATTTATAAACTGAAAACACTCCTTATAACTTCAGGGTGATTGGGCATAACTAAACTGTTGCAGGCTGAATAAGCAGATATATGTAAATATATTGGTGTTTGTGACATCACAAACACAGTAAATTCAATGTGGGTTGTTTTTGCAGCTTAGTTCCCACAGGTGGACTGTATCGACAGTCGATGGTATGTCCTGAAACTTTACATCAAACTCTCATTTAAAAAAATGAAAGGAAAAGTTAGTTTCATATAGTATTATATATCATTAGCCGTATTATTATATTATTATACACAATAAAAAACATTTTCAATTGAGATGTAATTATTATGGATTAGTATAAAACTGAATATTTTCAGGATTTTTCAGGATTGAATGAACAAGTATGTAATGATGTATTATTACAGAGCAAGCATATTAGAATTCTTTTACATATTTATATGTAACAATTGATTTTAATATATTGAAAACATCGATTCCAGCCTTTAGAACAGGTTATGAAAGGTATGTAATGTATGAAAGGAAAGCATCACAGTGAGAAAGATAACAGCGAGGGAAAGAAATAGACAGTGGTATAAAGAAGGTAGGGGATGTTATGTAATTAAGATCTGGCCACAGATAAGGATAGTGTAGTGCACCTCTTGCTGATGCTGCGCTGCCTGGCTGGGGTTTTGGGCAAGTGAATTGGCTCTTTTAGTGCCCCCTTCAGGTGCACTGTCCTCTCCTGGATTACCTCCCGAATTTTCCGGATCCACTCCTGCTTCACTTCCATACTGGATGCCTGCAGAATGCAGAAAAATGAGCACGTATGTGAGCAGTGCAGAACACAGCTTGTGATCAGTGACACATAAATACAGGTACATCTCCAAGTTTATTTTGAGAAAAAACTACATTACATGTGTACATACTGCACACGCTCTTTCCAGAGTTTTTCCAGGCATTCCAGTTTATTCATCATAAAAATGTATACAGCAGACATACCTTCCAAGGGCTTTTTAAATTCATGTACAGTTCAACTTTGTAATGTATACTTTATTATTTTTTTGATCCACAAAATAAACCTGGTTAATCTCTGAAATGCTTTATTATCAAAAACGAAAGAAATCACGCTCATTGATACAAAAAAACATTTGCTTTTTGGTTTATTTGGGTTATTCTTATAAACATGGGACCCAACTTTTTTAAAAATGATAAAAATGTTTTTTTTTTATTAAAACTGATTTTAAATGGATTTTTAGTAACATTTCTAATTTAAATTACTACATTTTCTATCTATAGATAGAACATTTTTAACCATTTCTTTATACTACATACTGCTGTTACACTAATTATGTTAAACCGAGTTTACAAGAAAGACACTAAAGTAAAGAGATTCAATGGTTAAAGCTAACACAAACTCATAAAAAAAATCACAATAAATATTGGTAATGAGAAACAAATATGCAAATATTTGACATAAACAAATATTGACATAGTGAGAATTATGGTAAAATAGGTTAAAATAGCAAAACTCCAAAGTTTATTTGCAATACCATACGGAGCTCCAGTTGATCTTGTAAATGACATATTTTTATTAATTAATATTTTTATTTGTTTGGTGCTTGTTACAAATATGTATAGACATGTTTGAGGTGATTTCATAAGAATACATGGCATATGTACATGTTCAATAACGAGCAAGCACAAGTCTTACTTTAAGGATGGTTTTGCTGTCAGATGTGGGGGTGCGTCCAGCCCACAGGGCAAATTTGCAGGGATCTCCCTCAATGTGTTCCGTCACTCCCAACTCTGAAGTCTGTAAATTACAGAATTAACACCAAAGACAGTGTTAAATTGTGAAGGATATGGTTAAAACTAGGAATATATTTGGAATTTAAATAAATGGTACCGCCCTTAACAATTACATCATTAGTATAATATTAGTAAAAGCTTCCCTGCAGACTAGTCTGCTCTAATGTTACTACAGATTCAGTGAGCCCCTCTGGACTCTGCAGTGGACCAGCACACAAATTCAATGCAATTCCAGTTGATTTGGTTTGATTTGAATTAACTTTCATTAATAGATAACACCATATACATACATACAAGCAATATATGTAGGCATTTGTTATGCAAGGAATTCCACTCATGCATTCAATTTACATTGTGCATTGACAGCTTCAAATCTATGTCTGACCTTTCCTGTTTTTCAATGTCACAAAAATTATAAAAACACAGCAAAATGTAAACAATGATTTCTTGCCATATAACAACACTATATTCACAACAACTTTTCATCAAATTCAAATCACAACAAAATATCTCTTTTTCTGTTTACAGAACAAATATAGCATTGAAGGTTTACACTCCAACTTTTCCATAGAACTTTCTCTGCTCATTTTAATGATACATTTATAATAAACATAACAAATAATTATACTAGGCTTTGGTTATGACTGGTGATAACTGAGACTTCTAGGCGTTCACCAACAAATAATAGAGAACCACTTGTTTGTCATACCAGTAGTTTGCTCTTATAGACGTATTTTGTGCGACCAGACGAGTCCTTCATCTCTTTGCTGAAGACGAGGGAAATCTCGAAGAGAAAGAGGTGGCGGTCTCGGCCTTTCCGGATCAGGGATTTGGGATCCCACACTTGGAACGTGTCCTGTAAGATCAGTTCCCCCTGAACAGCCAGGTTCTCATCAAAACCTAGGAGCACAGTAAAGTTGTGCACTTATGAACCAGAACTCTGCAATTCAAAATTTTAATCAGATACTAAGATTTTTATCTGGACAAGACGGCACACATTTTCTCAGCTAGTAATTTTCAATTCCACATGTCAAAGACAGCTGTGTTCCTTTACAGGGTTTTCATACACATTAGGTTAAGTGAAACTGCTTATATATGAATGCTTTTAGTCTGTTGTTTGCAAGACAATTAACAAACAATATAGATATACAGTACCGGACAAAGGTTTGGACACATTTACACAGAAAGTTTTCCTTAATTTTTCTGCTTTCCACATTTTAGAATAATAGTAAAGATAAACTATATGGACAAAAGTATTTGGACACCTACATATTACAGCTACAGGAGCTTTTCTGAATCCATCCCATTCTAAATGCATCGGCATTAATGTGGATTTGGTCCCCTCTTTGCAGCTATAACAGCTTCTAGGAAGCTTTCTACAATATTTTGGAGTGTGTCTGTGAGAATTCTTGCCCATTTATCCAGAAGAGCATTTAAGAGGTCAAACACTGATGTTGGACAAAAGGCCTGGCTTGCAGTCTCCAATCTAGTTTTTCCCACAGGTTTTTGATGTAGTTGAAGTCAGGGCTCTGTGTAGGCCAGTCAAGTTCTTTCACACCAAACTCACCCAGTAATGCCTTTACTAACTTGCTCTGTGCAGTGGGGCTCAGTCATGCTTGAACTGTAAATGTCCGTCCCCAAACTGTTCCCACAAAGTTGGAAGCATAGAATTGTCCAGATTGTCTACTGAAGCATTAAGATTTCCCTTCACTGGAACTAAGGGGCCTAGACCAACCTCTGAAAAACAACCCCTTAGCATTATCCACCAAACTTTACAGCTGGCATAATGCAGTCAGGCAGGTAATCATTTTTGAAGGCAGGTAATCATTTTTTTTTCAACTTATTTTCCTTTGACTTTCCCATTCCTTATACTGGCCCTCCTCAGAAATATCTCCTTTAGCCCTTTTAGATGCATATGAGAAAGAAATCCTCAAAGCAGCCAAAGTGTAATTTGGTAGTTGGTGTGAATGTTAGAGCCATTTTGAAGGGAAACACAATGTCAGTTTCGTCTTTGGGAAAAACACGTTAGTAGGACACAGCTGTAACTCTTAGGTGTTAAAATTAGAAGGATGGAACAGTTAAAATGGCAGTAGGGTGCAAAAAAGTGAAAAGTGGAATAAATAAAATACTGATAGATTTGATTTGATACTTTGTGGAGGTACTTTGTACTTACACGTGTTGGAGGCTTTTCTTTACATTTCTGATGATTTTCTTTACTCATTTTTTGTCGGACTTTGAACAATGAATAAATGACACTTAATATATTTAATGAACAAAAGGCTGGCGTGCAGTACTGCAGTACTTCAACTTCACTATCAGTATGTGTGTTAGAAATAATGTTCAGACATTTGAACATAAGCCTTTATATTAAAATGTCAAATATGTGGTGATGCTGCAGTTTGTGCTTACCTTCCAGCATGCTCACATGCATGGCATCGTTGGCTCGCTTAGGCACACTCAACATCACCTCCAGACCTTCCTTTATCTCTCCTTTTCCCTCCTCACAGCACGTCAGCAACTCCTATCACACACATACACAAACACACACAAATGCATTACAAAAATACTCAGAACACAGAACTTTGTATGTTAAAAGTGAAAAATCAAAGGTAACCACAATGTAGTCCATCAGCAGAGGCAGGCTTGCAAATCTGCTTCTCTGGTTTTGCACTGGAGCTATGAGTTTCTCCAAAAATGTGCAAATGTACAGACAACCTTCAGGCTCTAAGATGCTACTGCTACTGTACAATGTACACAGTGCTATTTACGAACTTCTATTACTTGTTAGCTCCATTAGTTTTGTAGCTCCAGTGCAACTTCTTTCATTTTGCAATTCCAAATATGTTTTGATCAACCAAATACTTTTGGGTTAAGTGGAAAATTCTGTAAAAACTATTCCTTAATACATATTCCATATGTAATATTGACATTTCCCCCCAGGCCTCCCTGCCCCCACATCTCTTCTCTACCTTTAGCAGCAGTTGGTACTTGGTAATTCTCTGTACAGGTTTGATGAGGTAGGAGGAGATAGAGTTGGCCAGCCCGTGTCTTCTCTGGATCTCCTACAGAATACACACATTCCAGACACCACAAGAGCTCATTAGCATTTAAACAGCAGACCACTCTTTCATGACCAATTTAAATAAGGAGATACCAAGTATCAGCTTCACCCAAAACTAGGAAAAATAATCAGCCACATATTATTTTAAGTAAAACCAACAAATTTAACAGACTTTAGCAACAATAAAAGGATAAGATTAACAGAAAAATAAATAATCTCAAGCCTAACTTCATAAGGGAATGCATGTTTAGAAGCCTTTGGGTTTAAATACTTCAAACAAGAACACAGCAATATTCTTGCAATATTTTTTAGTTTTGTTAGAATGAAACTGTGGTAATGCAGCCACGTCTGCCAATCAAGTTTTTCTGTGCTGTTTAATTCCTTGAACTTTAATCTTATTATTCAGCTAATAATATTCAATAACTACTATACATTATTCACTAACTACTATGAAACTAATATGCAAGTTATGAAGGTGAAGTATTGAAATATGTGCCTACATAACTAGTTAGCCTTATTACAATGATAAGGCTTATTTTAGCAAAAGTCTCTGCAACTGTTAAAATTACAACTTAAGTATGCTGCTTCAGCATCAGCACTAGTGCTTAAGTCCAACTTCAAAATTAACTGAGTGGATTATTGAAGGCTCTCTGCTGCCATCTAACTGTGTACTGGCACCTCACACCATCAGTGACATGAGAAAAAAAAAAAGCATGTAGCAACTCACATCAAAGAAGCGCCCAGCTTGGCCCTGGATGAGCTGGCTGGAGTCTGGCTTGTTTTTGCAGTAGGTAACGTACATGTGGAACTTATCAGCCTGAGAAACACAGAGGCAATAACACTGTAGGTCTTCGGATTCCAAATTAAAAATGTAATTTAATATGTGGCGGCTAACAATAACCTCAGTGTGTGTAGTCATCACAATCTTTGTGAACAGCCTAGGTAAGTTAGATTAAACAGCATTGCAGACACTGAGGCTCAATGAGGCACAATGGTTATTGCACATTACCAGGCAGGGCTGTAATAGTGGTAGATAGATATGCTGTTCAAAGCAAATGGATAGGTTATTATATTTAGATGGATAGAGTATTACAAGTACGTTACGAGTATTACAAATTACGTTTCTTACCCATGTGACAAAACAATGCCCCACATCCTCAGGCAGCTGCTCATAATTCTCCAGCTCTTTCAGGAAAATACTACAAACAACAACAGTAACAATTTGCCTGTTTAGAGCAGAGCAATATAGCAGGATAATGCCAGCAGAAGACTGTATAAGCAATAAAATGTGTTCACATCATCATGAGCTCTTAGAAGTCACACTTATTGCCAGCAAAAACATAAGCGTGTAATTTTATTCTTTCAATCAAAACCACATTTGAGATTGCAAGAAAAAGAGAAAGCTTGAATTTGATAAAAGTTATTTTTTATGAGCAGGTTTGTTTTGGGAAAGAAAAAAATGCATTCTTTGCATTTTGCCATGTTTTTGTTACTATTTGAATTTAAAACCAGCAGAAAAAATCAGTACAGATTACAGAATGTTAAACTGAACGTAAACAATATACATAATGCAACTATTTACTGTGTTATGTACTCATGTAATTACAATTTAGCAATCATGCAAGTTACACATAGAGAAATAGCATAATAACTCCAGATATCTAAAGGTTAAATAAAATTGCCAGTTTAAAGAGTGTGTGCAGTACTTGTTATGAAAATCATAGATTTCCTGAATATTCCCAAAGATGACATGCTCCTTGTTGGCAATCCCCTGTGGAATCTCATCCATCCCGCTTGTCATCTCCCACAGGAATGTCTACAAAGACAGGGAACACTAGTGGCTAGTTTTAGCACCGCATTTAGATTAATCCAGGCACTGAAACAACTTTCAGTGAAGAATATACATGTAATTTAGTCCTAAGGGAGTCTACCATCAGCACAAAGCACAAATTTGCTTTACAGCTACTTCTGCCATGACTGACTCACTGCTGGGCACATACCACATGGACAGTGAGGATGGAGCAATATGGCTCATATGCTGGAATAGTAATCAAAGGGAACTGTGATCCATTCAACACTTCTTACATTCATATGCAAAAGTGTTTTTATTTACAAAGTTATAACTTATTGGAAAAACATTTTATGTTTAATTCACTAAACACTGCATTAAAATGTGCAGAGGTCAATACATCATTTAATTTGAATTTAAATGTAATTATGTAATTGGAATTAATTATTTAATTGAAATATTAATGGAATATTGTAAATCTACTGTGAAGTAAAGCAGCAACCATAACTAATCTAATAATTAACTTGGTCTCTAGATAAAAGCCATGAAATTGATTTGCTTGGAATGTTTAATATTTTCAGGCCACTCTAACACTCCAAAGACTGAAACACACCTCCAAACACTCCTGCAGGTCCCTCACGTACGCCCTCTCTGTCTGCAGCAGCTCCGCCATGATGTATCTGCAAGAACAGAGAAAGCTTAGCTGAAAATCACAAAAGAGACTGCACTCTGAAATACTGATCATAGAGATAGCACATGAAAAAAAAAGCAGGGCTAGGAATCACGGGATAATGAGTCGGACTGATATAACTTTAAGCAATGGCAGAAAAGTCTCTGTGAAAACGAGCTCAGAACTGGCTGAGTGTGTTTCATCATTACATTATTTGTCGGCTGCTTCACTCACTCTTTTTTCCTGGCTGATTTCTTTCTCTCCTCATTGACCTCGTGGTTGGGGTCGTTGAGGTTGACCTCTGGGTCAGTGTGGGTAAGGCTGGCTGGAATGATGTCCAACTCTAAATCTTTATTGTCCTGTCAGAGACAAAACAATAGTGCAGTGATATATGCCTTCAAAACCTCAATGAAAACAATGTTCAATTTACGCTAAGCAGACTAGTTCACTGATGTTAACTTAAATGAGCCAAAATAAAAGACAGAGGCAAAGACCTGAGATTTTTTGGACTTTATATCTAAACATTTCTAAATACTCATTCCAATAGGTGTTTTCTTTGACATTAACTTGTCATAATACACTTTTTGGGGTGAAATGCCACAGCTCAGTACATGTAATAGTAATATGGTGCTAATAGTATGCAGCTTGCTACGTCAGGCTGGTTGGACAAAAATGACCATTTTCTGTGGCCTGTTTCATTTGATCATTTATAAGATTTATGTATGTCATGTTATCATCGGCATTACTTCACTGTACCATACAGTGAACTCAAGTTAGTTGTTACAACGTGTCACATCATTTCACCCAAGATGCCTGTCAACTTATAGTGAGCCTCTATAAATGTTTAGATGTTTAGTTTATGTAGATATCATATGGCCTCATAAACACTGCCAAACGATAAAGATTACTGAAATTCTTCACTCAATAATTTAATGTTTCAGTGAATTAGCATGGTTTATTTCCATATGACCTATTAGTTTCCCAGCATTAAAAGCCACATTTGTGTTATTTGGTAAAGTATGTTTTTACTAGAAAGCCACTTGCATTAAGAAGAGTTGCCCACCTCAGAGCACAGTCCTAGTGCTCGGTCCAGGCTTGATCGGTACTGGCCCATGCGCAGTGAGAAATCCCGGTAGCGCCGATCCACTGTGGACACCCATCTCTTCAGCTCAGTCACATGTACATGGCCCTTCTCGACCAAGCTACCAGCAAGCTGAATCAACAGCTTCACCTTCTCCTGGGTTTGCTGGAGTAGAAATCCAAGGTAGCATTACACAGTGATTAGAAGACCCAAGTTGCCACGATGTTACTGTGTACCTAACATAACCACAGTTTTCATTTTTGTTTCCCAATGAACTTTTATTTTTTGTTTGCGAAGCAACTCATGGACCTAGCTTGAAACTAACACATATACACTCACGTTTAGCAGGCTCAAGATTTTCCACAAGGGGGAGCTACAATAAGTTAAGAAGCATTTGTGTGCATCACTGAAAGGGAGGAAACTGTCATGAACCGCAACCAACAGGATCTCACATATGGATGCATGCTGTGAGTAAAACGTAAAGTGATAAAAATTATATTAAACACTTATAAGTACACAAACTCAAAGACAAGTGATGTTGCTGCCATTGCATTGAAACAGCTGATTACTGATATGGAAATATTCACATGATCAGAGTAACAATAGTTCATATAGTTGTGAAGATCACTAAACAGAGCAATCAGCATGGCTGTAGTGGTCAAACTCAGACCCTGGAGGGCAATAGCTCTGCAGAGTTTAGTGTTTACCTTCTAATGCTGTTCATTAACTATCATGAAGGTCTTTTTCATTAGCTAATGAGTTGAATTGGGTGTGTTTAATGAGGCAGAGTGCTAAGCTCTGCAGTGCTGTGGCCTGACTCCCTGTCTCAAAACAATGGTCACATGAGTCATTGATAATTGATTGTAATTCTTTGCTGCTTTCACTCTGTATAATTTACGAGTATGAACGGAAATAAACAACAGAAGTACCATACATTTCCTATAAATGCAGTGTTAATTCATGTTAATGAAATCAGTGATTCACCCATAAGAATACAATGCTGTAACTGTTCTTGACAGCACTGCTGCCGTACCTTTGCAGAGACACGGAATTCCTCGTACTCTTTCAGTAGTTCCTGAGTTTTCTCTGTGGTTTCACCTGGAGATGTGTGTGTGGATAAATACTGCTCACCAGTCTCCTGCAACCAGTCCAGAGCCTGGTAAAGATCAAATGAGAGAGAGAGAGAGAGACAGAATGAGAGAGAAAGAAAGAGAGAGAAAGAGAGACAGAGAGGGAGAGAGAGAAAGAGAGAGAGAGAGAGAGAGAGAGAGAGAGAGAAAACAGAATAAATATTATCTTGTCATTGACCTTTTACTTGCTTGTTTAATATTATGTTAAATGACGTCTTTATGGACCACAAGTATACTTTCCATCCATTAGTGACTTAATAAACTAACATCAAAACAAGTTATTACTTACAAGATTTTAGCTCTGTCAAACTTAGTCATACATTAAACTAGATGTCTGCGCAAGACTGTTTATTTTAGTCCCGCTTCCACCTGCTCCCACAGAAAATCAGAATCAGAATCAAAATCAGAACATTGATTTTTGACATCTTGTTGGGCAGCTGTAGCCGTCGGACTGAAAGCCCCGCCATCTTTGTAAGCTATGAGAATTTTTGTGCTGTTCACGTGATCGGTTGTTTCACAGCTCTTTAGAATGACTTCATTCATTTTAACTGTTTTACTGTTAGCATTTTATATTGTTTATAAATGATTTAGTGATTGCTCTACTTCATTTAGGCTATTCATTAATTTGCAGGATTTCGGCCCGCTCCCACCTAAAAATTTGTCCTGTGCTGCAAGATGCTGTGGAAGGTCCTGCGAGAATCTGCAGGAGTGCAGACCTTTACATTACGCCCATTATTGTCACAATAAATTAGCCACTACATCTCTTTAGTTCAGCAAAAATTCCTCACCTGCTTGGCATGGCGTTCAAACAGCACATACTGCTGGCACTGGTCCAAGCACCTTTTCTTCAGGGTCCAGACATGCAGTACACGGTTCTCTCTCTGGAGCAGCTCGCTCAGGATGGCTAGCACAGCAAACACATGCACATATTACAACATTAGTAAGGGGAAAAGGAGAAAGGTTATTGTGGTTTGAATTTGATGGAACGTTATTGTTGTGAGTATGATCATGTTGAGTGGAGAGAAGGACTATCCTTCACATTTTTACCATGTTATAGTCATTAAAGACATAAAAACTAATGGAAAAAGATTGGATGTGCTGACACAAACCTGCCGATACGTAACCTTAATGAAACATAAGCATAATCATGTGATTAAATTTATTAGTATTTAATTACATATAAATAACTATGAAATGTAAATCAAATGTCCAGAAAAGCAGCAAAAACAGATTTCTGAGGGTAAAAGACAAGTGTACGTGGATTGTGCAACATTTCCGGGTCATTATTTAGACTGACCTTTGACCTGTGTTTCAGGAGCGCGGTTGTGGCTGGTGACCCCTGGCATGCTGACATTATTGCGGTGGATGTACTTCAGAAAGACCTCGGCGTTCCGTCTGGCTAGAGTGCAGGCCTGAACAGAAAAAACCCATTTTAATCCGATCTTCTGTTTACCTGCTTTTAAATGCAAAGCACTTTTTGGCTTATAACTAACTTATTTATGTTAAGCAGGCTGAAGACTCTACACAGCCTCCAAACAGCATCCCTGAAAGAGTGAAAACAGGCATAAAACCCACACCAGCAGGGTCTAACTAATACATAGCCAAAAACTGAGAGTGCATGAAATAAAAGTCCAGAATCATAAGCTTCATATCAGTTGCACTGTATGTCCTTGTTCAGTTACAGCTCTCCCTGTCATAGGTTTGCACAGTGACAACAACATTCATTATATCATATTAACTTCTCATTATCTGGTCCTAGAGAAAAAAATCTATGCTGAACTTCTTGCTGTATTGACATACATTTGTATGTTCATATGAGCTCATATTTTGATGTGTTGTACAAACATTTACTGGACGCAATGATTTTACATGTAGTAATGTAGTGATGTAGCATGAAACAGAAATCATAATGCATTTCCCTTTAGAACTGTGATTATGAGAAAACAGAAATTTACTTTTAAATGATACAACATGATGAATCATGCTTAATACGACGAGGGACTAACAAGGTACAGTACTGTGCTATAGCCAGAGACCCCATTTAATTTATTTAATTTCCAGTTAAAATGACAATTAAGAGAAAACATGAGTTTCCAAAACTGGTAGTCCATAAAATCATCACAAAATACTGAGAAAATGGGGGTCCTAAGAACTGGCCAAGATCTGAGAAACAGCAGAAAAACAGCTCCACTCTTGTTTCAGACCTAATAAAAATCCACAGGTGCTTCTGTCCACCTTTCCACTGTGAGAAGACATCTCAACACTATGAGTCTGAAAGGATGTGTAGCTGTCAAGAAGCTCTTACTGACAAAAGGAAATTGACAAAAAAGAACATCTGCAAATCAAAGAAGCTACTTGTGCATTTAGAACAATGGACTGACCACTCCAAAGTCAAGATTTCAACATGTGATGTGAATTTGAATTTTGTGAAAATGCAACTAACTTCTGACACTGATCTCTGGAAGGGTGGAAAAAATATCCCTGCAGATTTCTTTACAAAACTGAAAGCAAGTGTAATGAAAAGAACAGAAGGTGTAACAGAGGCTGGACGCACAAAATGCAGATTTAAAAAAAATATATATATATAATTAAATAATAATAATATTGTTTATTTATATAACACTTTTCATGCTGGTGGCGCTCCTTATAAGTGAACTCTGAGCTTGACTGTCTAATACAACATGAATTGGGCTCCACAGTTTACAAGCAGAATAACTGAGGCCTCTTCATGTTTTCTGTATTTTACAGAGGATATTTACAGGTCAGTACCTGCAGATCTAAGATTATGTGCTAGAACATTAACAGGCAGATCTGAATGATACAGGCAGCCAGTGCAGGGGAGGGATATGATCTCTGTTTTGTTTTTGTTAGGATGTATGCTAATGTATTTTGTACAAGCTGTACAAAAAATGTGTTCAGTTGCTAAAGCTTCTGTGTAACTTTGTGTTAAATATATGTTTTCAGCTTTTTTCCTGACACTGAAAAATGCACACAGTACTGTAAACAGGTTGACCTTAAACTGTAGAGGTATTTGCAGAGTCTTAGCCAGAGGCAGCTGTATCTGAGCACTCTGTTACCATGAGCATGAGAGTAAATGAGTGTGTGTGTTTAACCTTGAGGAAGGCCTCTTTCTGCTCCAGGTGTTTGTTGATGAGGGGAGCCACGTGATCTGAGTCAGCCGCAGAGCCGAGCTTGTCGTGCGCCCCACACCAGTCCTCCTCCCTCCTGTATTCTTGCTCCAGACTCTCCAGCACATTACACACCTGAGTAGGTTGCACCCACAGAGCCGAAGAAAGCAGGTCAGAATAACCTAGTCATATTATCATGCAGATTAAATGAGGACTTAATATCATTCATGTGAAGGATCCACAAATTTCTCAGCTCTTCCAAACTGACTCATGAAAAAAAGGAATATTATGACAAAATAGATTACACTATTTTCCTCTTACCCCAAATGTACTTTATCAGCCACCACTTTGACTATAACAGTATGCATGACGTACAAAAGTACACTACATAGCTTAAACAGAAGTAGCAGCCATCTTATCATCTGAATGAAGTTTTGCGCAGTTAATTGATAACACTAATGAACAAAGTATAATTATTTCCAGTACTTGTTAATTACGACAGCCTTGCAGCTCTTGTGCAAAATTTAACATTCCCCCCTCATCCCTACCGCTTAGCCTATAGCGTTTTGCACGTTCACACCTAGGGATAGGGTGTCCCAATTTTTGTTGAGATAGAGGGGTAGGGCGAAGTGCTGAGGCTAAATTGCTCTCCAAACACAGGTTGTTAGGAGGCACACTCCAGAGTGTTATGAGAAAACAAAACAAAAAAAAAACACCAAGATGGCTGTGAAAGCGCCCCATCAACCCACAAATGTGAGTATTTTCTCTGTTAAAAATTCCTGTATTAATAAAGTTTAGTGCCATATCAAAGTATTATGGTCTTTTTCTTAATAACAAGCATAAAAATGTTTTAGTAGTATGCTAATGTCTCAATATGTTTATCTCATTATGTTTATCTGCCCACCCATAATTCTTCAGTGATATGAAGCTGAAGTCAGCTGTTCACCAGCTTCTTGTTCGAAATGAGCTGTTCCACCTTAAACAGTCCAGCAGTTCTGATGCCCGAAGCACCGGAATGTAACTGCTGCTCCATTTAAGGCGAAACAGCTCATTTCGAACAAGAAGCTGGTGAACAGCTGAATTCAGCTTCATATCACTAAAGAATTATGGGTGGGCGATCATAAATAATTATCACATCCCCCTCTTTGATAACATGTGATGATGGGATTAGGCCTAAATCTTGGCTAACGGGAAAAAGTGTGCATTTTATTGTCTCCCCTCCTTTTATATAAAACTTCACTAAACACACTGTCTTTTTTGTAATCCTCCTTCATTCCACCAGAGGGCCACACTGTTACAGAGACACCCTACACGACCCACCTGTTCCGAAGTCTTATAGAAGGCCACTGAGGCATTGACCAGCTTGAGCCTATCCTCCATCTTCAGCATGAGGGTCTGCCAATGGAGGGCCACTGTCTCAGCGCAGGCACGCACGGCGTCCGGGTCATAGTGTCCAGCCTGCAGCATCATCTCCGCCCTTTGCTGCAGCTGCAGGGCACTCTGATGGGTCCGCTGCAGGGAGTCTGCGTGGAGCAGAGACTGAAGATCAACAGAACACAAGTTAGTGTTTAGACAGTATTTAGCACATCAAACAAGTTTATTGTCCCTGGTAAAACTGTCGTTTTATGTATGTGGTGAACTTAATTTGAAACAAAAAACTTTTCAAAAGTTATCATGTCTAGTGTTGATGTAAGATAACATGCTTCCAAAATGTTCTACTATTTTTAATCAGAATAAAGCTAATTTTATAGATTTCATTCATATCTTTGCATTTTGCTGTTGTCGGAACAAAACCTCGTATCTCCAAAACGATAACTTTACAGGAGAAGGAAAAAACCAACTGTACTTTTAATGTAAGTCAATGGAACCAGAGTTTTTTCCAAGTATTTTCAAATTATTAATTTAAAATTTGCCTATTCACATAAAATTCTGCTTTTTTTCTGCATGTTTACTGCTTTTATGAATAAACAGACTTAAGTTAAAAAATATGTATACTTGTTCTATTTTATTGTTCTTTTTTAATTGATATTTAATTTTTTTTTTACCACCTACTATCATAATTTGTTATAACATGTCTGGTCATTTTCAGGTTCTTTTTTAAGTGGTCTGAAATTTAAATGGCTACACAAACAACGAAATCCTTGAAAATACATTGCATCACATCCCCTTTATGTGCACTAGTAAGAGTTTTATCTTTTGATCTCTGGTTGTTTGGGTGATCTGAGCTGGAAGCTGTACTGCCCTTCAGAGAGCCAACTAAAGGCACAATCTGTGAAATGTCCTCTTCAAGGCCAATTCAATTACTGATAAAGCTCTACTTCACTTTTTCAAGAGAGCATGCTTTATGAATTGAGCGCGCAACTTCCTTGTTTAACTACACAACAGAGAGCCTCATTCTGAGGATGGCTCAGCACTCTGGGATGTGTAACAACAATTTTAACCCTAAGAGTTTCGGTACCACTTAATTACTGGTCTTTGCTGCGTTATTGCTTTTTTGGCCTTATATGAGTCGATCCATCTGTCTTCTGCGCTCAGAGGGGAAACAAACAGCTATTTTCTGACCTAATGCCAATCTGGAAGCAAACAAAAAACTGAATTTATTTTGATTAAATGATGAACCTGTTGCACTGCAGCATTTCAGCCCTGATTGAATCGGTGCTCTGTGGCAAAGAGAAAGCTTTGGCGTGTGTTCAGAGTTGCTCTTAAGCACCCTCACATCTGATTTAAACAAGCTGTCCTTAGATCTGAATTATACGTGGCAATTTACAGAATTAAACTCAGTTGCTGTCTGAGCTCCTCATATATTTGCTGAGTGATGAAGCAGCAGAAAGATAAGGCTGCACTATAAAATTCTAGATAAAAACTTTACAGGTTTAACAGGTACAACTTTGATGTGCTTAAGTGTTTCCACAGGACATAAACAGCATTAATAACATCATACATATCAGATAATACACTGCAAACAATGCTGTAGAACATCATATTAAACCTCTCTGAGTGAGAAAGCTGATTTCACACCATTCATGTATTTCTATAGTTAGGGAAATAGGGGTATATCCTAAAATAAAAAATAAATGTTCATAAATGTGTAAGAAATATTTAAATCCTCAGGTCACTAATGAACTGTGATTCCCCCCTCAACCTTGCATATTTTTGGCCCCCACTTCGCCTTTCTGCTGAAAAAGTTGCCCCATAGGTTCTATTTTGGGTTTTGATTCAATGTTTTTTTTTATTCTTTTTAAGTACAAAGAAATATGTAACGGGAAGCCAATTTACCATTAACAAGTAAAGAAATCTCATTCTAATGTATCAAAATGCACATTTTATTAGTAATAATTATATTTTAGGACATTACTTCTCAGGTCTCACTAGTAAGAAATTCAGCTTTTTTCCCTCCAATTATTTGAAATGGCAGACCAATTTTTTCCTAACGTAAACAAAACTTCAACATGTGGTAAGTTACTTATCAAAACTAAAAAATTACATTCTTATTATTACTTATTATCACAGTTGATTTCTAAAAAGTGAAAACTGACTTTTTAAATTGTAAAAATTTTGATTCTTTTATTGTTCTTAAGATTGTTCTTAAATGCAAGAAATAAAACGTGCATATGTCAAAAAAGGTAACTTCTTTACACACTAGAATTCTGTTTACTTTAGCTTGACAATAAACATAAAATCTATTCCTGTAAGAAAGAAGGGAACAACTCTATCAGTGGCAAACCAAGGCCATGAAAGCTAGGCCTTCAGTTTGGACTATAAATGTCAAAAAACTTTCAAAAACCTAGAAAGTAGGATAATGCTAATTTTCCAACCAAAATTGTGCTGTTACCTCGATGGCAAGCTGAAATTGCTCATGCTCTCTCTGCAACTGCTCTGCTTCAGACAGAGATCCAGCATTCACCGTACTGGCCGTCAGCATAGACTCACCATTACGGATCCAGCCCAGCACCTGGAGACAAGATACACTCCTTACAGCACATAACCTCACATATACACAGACGTATGAAGACAGTAAAGGCATGTTTAATAGAGTGGACAGTGAGTGGACACAGTGTTTACAAACTCCACCAGCACAACACACACTAATAATGTCACCACCATGTGAGTGTCATTGTAGTGCTAAGAATGATCAACAACCCAAATAATACTTGCTCTGTGGTGGTCCTGCAGGGTCTTGACATTGATTAACAGGGAAACAGATGGACTACAGTCTGTAATTGTAGAACTACAAAATTCACCTATATGGAAAGTAGACTTGATATATATATATATATATATATATATATATATATACATATATATATATGTTTTACACACACATGCACACTATATTCATTCTCAACTGAAAATCCTACATCTAATCTGTGTCCAGCAGCCTGATAATGAACGGTGAAGTAACACTGCATTGGAGTCTGTCAGAGTTCATAAACACTCGCTGGCTTTTTAATAGGGTAGAATAAGCTGGGTCTCCTCTAGTTAGTCTTTCTAGCTAAAGCCTGAGGAGACAGACAGAACAATGCTTTGCAAACTGATTAGCTTCTGTGCTATGCAGGACGGCAAACTGTAGCCCACGCAGTATAAGAGAGAGTGTGTGTGTGTGTGTGTGTGTGAGAGAGAGAGAGAGAGAGAGAGAGAGAGAGAGAGAGAGAGAGAGAGAGAGAGAGAGAGAAAGATAGAGAGAGACAGAGGACAGGGATGTGGAGAGAGAGAATGAAAAGGGATGAAGAGACAGAGAGGTGGAGCGAGAGAGAACAGGGAGGAAAAGAGAGAAGGGAGAAAATTGTAGACAGGGAGAAAGAATGAAAGTGAGAGAGAGAAAACACAGGTACATAAATATTGAAAGAATGGAGGCAAAGATAGGAAACAGAACAGGGGAGCAGAAGCAGAGAGAAAACAGGTATAGAGAGAGAAAAAATGGGGTAGGGAGAGAGAAAGAGAGAGAGGGAGAGAGACAGAAAGAGAGAGAGAGAGAGAGAGAATAGGAGAGAGAGTACATGGAGGTAGAAAGAGAGACACTGGGGAGGTAGAAAGCAAAAAAGAGAAAAGGGAGAGAGAAAACGGAGGAAGAGACAGGTAAGGAGAGAGGGAGAGAACACAGGGAGGTAGAGAGAGCAAAACTAGGGAGATATATACTAGGGAGGTAGAGAGAGAGAGAGAGAGAGAGAGAGAGAGAGAGAGAGAGTGAGAGAGAGAGAGAGAGAGAGAGAGAGAGAGAGAAGAGAACTGCCAAAGAACAAAACCATCAGCTGGCATTTACACTCAGTGTTAATGGCATCAGTCTGAGGCTCAAACAGCAGAGAGTTTCAAGCAGTGAGTCTTTAATCTTCTGATTCATGAGCTTAAAAAAAAGAACAACAGCTGTGCCAGAAAAACATAAGAGTGGAAACTAAACTATCAGCGAAACAGGCCAGGTGTGAAATGAGGTGGATTGTGTAGTGCGCTACACAAATGGTGACATACACACACAGACCTGCTTGACCTCAGCCTGTAGGTGGCGCAGCTGTAAACACTGCTCGAGGCGTTTGTGTGTATGCTCAGCGCTCAGCTCCAGCTCGTGCTGTTTCTCATGCAGAAACTCCAGAAGCTCCTGGACCTGAGCAGCCAAGTCCACATCCTTCTCTCCACTCAGCTCCATACCTGAATTACACAAACACAAACATGGACATATGTTTATCACAGTGTTTGTAAATACAACATGCAATACGAAAACAGTTTGGGCTTCTGAGTGGCATCCAAACGTTGACCCTGGTGATGCAGGGTCATCAGGATACAGCCATCCATGGCCAGGAGCCCAAGAGAACACAATTAGCACGCCCCCCACCCCCCCAATTCACCTCCATGCCCCACCTCACTCAATGTGATGCTAGTCAGTGCTGGCGTCTGTTAGCTGACTTGACAGATCTGCCAGTTGTTTTTTCCTCCGAGCGTGTTCGGCTGTCCAATAACGTTCGAAAAGATGTGGTGGCCCTTCAAAGGCCTTGGAGGAAACCTGAGCAAGCCTTTGCTCTTCTAGCTCTAGTAGCATCATGTGATTGGGTGAGTCCTAACTGATGGGTGGAATTGGAGACAACTAAACTAGGGAGAAAATTGGAAAAAAAATGTTCAGTGCAGTCCATAAGTAACTGGACAGTAGCAATTTTTTTCTTTAGCTTCTGTAGTCCAGCACATTTTCATAGAGAAGTATGCATTGTTTTCACAGCAGGGGGTTCTTACTACGCCCCTTTCACACCCCTGTGAAACACTGTTCACTAGCAGCTTAACACAGTCACTGCATTTCACACCTTAATCTTAGCTAATCCAAGTTATGTTGAAAAACATGTAACTTGATTATTTTAATTAAAAATATTTTAATTAAAGTCCATTATCCACTCCATTATGGCCACAAGGCGGCCGGCGGAAAGAATTAAAGTTCAGACTGCCAGCTGTAAGCAATGTTCATACATGTTATTACTGTCCATCTCAAGTGACCTGACTGAAACTGGGCAGTGAGATGTAAAATCACCTAGTATGTCCATAGGTCTCGAATGCGCCTCCAGTGACCACTTATGGTTTAATAATGTGACTGAAGGAGGGATTCCATGCTCATTACCTTCATCAGTATCGCTGTGTCTGCTGTCAGACAAAGTGTCCTGTGAGTCGTCGCTCATGTAAATCGTTACAAACATTTAGATCGCATGGAGCACTAATGCAACATGTAAACAAACAGGAGGGAAGACAAAGAGACGCTATGCAGCTGCTGTAATGACAGAGTAGATTGAGGTGGTCCTCTGATGCTGTCGGGCACGGATCACTGCAATTTATCACTACAAATGTTAAGTAGTCATAGGACTCACTGACCACTTCTGAAGGTGGCAAGAGTTACTCAATCATAATGCATCCCCAAAACAGACTGGACACTGTTCACACCTGTACTTCTCGCCATGCACTTGAGATTAGACTACCCAAGGCACATGTTAATGCCAGGTGTGAATAGGGCAATAGAGTGTGTCATCAATATCTTGTGCTTACTATACAATTTTCTCACATTTCAAGTTACCAAAAGTAATTAGACAGTTGTATTTTGGCCAGCTGTCAGTGCATCATTAGTTCATATACAAGATCTCAAAAGAGTTCACTTGAGATGTGGCATTTGGTGCTGTCTCTTAACTTGAGAAGCAAAAGAATATCAAAGTCAGCAAAAGGTAGTACACTCTGAGAAAGGCACATGAATGAAAATAGTAGCCAAAGTACTAGATGTATCAAAATCAAGCGTTTGGTACAAACCAAAACTGGTGACTTTAGCTACAGAAAACAACCTAGATTACTTATTACGTGTAGAGAAGCCTTTGAACTACACAAGCATGGGTTTTTCACAGACATGTCACCCAGGGCCGTATTTCACAAACTTTTTGTCTCAAGATCTGACAGGTCAAGATAAGATTTTTCACAAATTTGTTATTACAGAATTAAATCTTATCTTGATTATCTTTTCTTACAGTATTTTATCTCAAGTTAAGAAATCGTAACTCACTCAAAGTCGACAATCAACTGGCATGTCTGTTACCTAGCAACCAACCATACACGCACAGCTGAAACGCAAACACGTAAACAAAGTAATTAAGCTAGTTAGTCGGGCAGCTAGCTACTGTTACTAATGTACAGAAAAGGTGAAGCAAAATTCAAGCGTGATAAACAGAAAGTTAAGAAAACATCATTTCCCAAACACTTTAGCCGAGCGCGCTGTTATTCCTCCTAATAAAGTGACGCATGTTCAGCTTGGTCTCTCCATTATTCATTGCTATCACTGTAATTTTTTATTTGATAAGTTTTCATCAGGGGTGAGGTGGGTAGCACTGTCGCCTCAATTGGCCTGACTGCATGTCTTTGGACTGTGGGAGGAAACCGGAGAACCTGGAGGAAACCCACACAGACACGGGGAGAACATGCAAACTCCACACAGAGAAGACCCTGGTCACCCGGCCAGGGAATCGAACCCAGGCCCTCCTCGCTGTCGACAAAGCTACCCACCACGCCACCATGCCGCCCACATGACTTTATTACAGATTACGTTAATTTGATGAAAAATAATTGTGGCGCTGTGGAATGGACTATGAATACAAGGACTGTGATTCTGATGGTTAACCCAACATAGATTTAATTATCCTCAAATTATAGCTGTGATTCTGCACTTTAACTCTTGAATCTGTGGTTTATTGTATACTTAATATTCTAGTACAAACAGAATTAATTATTTGTATGTAGAGTGGACTGAACACTCCATTAGCCTACAATAAAGAACTTGAAGAAAACACTTTAACCTACAAATTAAAGATGGATGGACCAATAGACATCCAACTCACACGATTCCTAATTGGCTAATCTCATGTGTTGGAATGCAGAGCAATCCAGCAGGGGGTGCTCTGTTGTAAGCACTGATAATAGCTGAGAGTAGCCAAGTGTCCTGACTGGCCATCCAGTCCATCTCATCTCTGTAAGTGATCATTATAGGATGTGAAAAGCAGGAGAGAGAACACAGCACCCAGGTGAGCTCTCACGCAGAGAGGTTTAGACCACAGAGTGACCCAACATCCCAGTGGAGCACTAAACACACACAATGTTGTCTTCCATTCCATCATGAGGACTTCCTTAGGTTTCTATGGATTTTTGAATTACTCTAGCCAAGTAATACTACACATACACCTAAAGCTAACCCTAACCTTAACATCGGTATCCAAAGGGTGATTTTTCTGCACCAGTTTTCCCTAAAAAATGTCATTTGTGGTAAAAACAACACATGCATAAGTGAGGACCAGTAAAATGTCATGTTCTCCTATCATTTTGAGGTCCTCACAAGGATAGCAAGACAAACACACATATTACATGTGTATAAAATGTGAACCATACCAAGACAGCGTGTGTGTACAACTGTGTGTAGTCCAGATATTTGTAGCAGTGTGTGTGTGTGTGTGTGTGTGTGTGTGTGTGTGTGTGTGTGCACGCATATGTGTCTGTGTCTGCTGAAGCAGAAAAGGGCATTTTAACCCGCCTTCACTAACCCTCATTTCACCCCACTCATCCCCCACAGCTACCTGCCTATGGGCAGCAGGATGCAGTCTCCATGGCAACGCACACTGGGCAATGGGAGGCGGTTCCCATGGGAACGTTATATGTGCATGACGGGGTGGCCTCTGCAGTAGCCTGCGCATCCTCACGGCAACCCAACTGTGAACGATGGAGCGTGTCCACGGCAACCCGGTGGTGACTAGCGAGGGGCCTGTCGTCATGGCAACCTTGGTATAGAGAATGTTAAGGGGGGTGTGTTTCCATAGCAACCCCACCCCTGCACACAGTAAGAGAGAATTTTTTTCACTCCCCTCTCTCTCTCTCTCTCTCTCATTCTCTCTCCTATTACTTCGATACATGTCACTCTTTCTTGTACTCCACCTACTCAGGCTCTCCCTCACTCTCTGTCTCGATCTGTTTCTCTCAATTGACCACCCCCAACCCCTTCCACTCCTACCCTCTTAGGAGGTTCCAAAACACCCCCAGTATTGCTGGCCAAACTGAAGGGACGTACCTGGAACTCAAGCAAACCCTGAGCAGGTGCAGAATTGAATCATTCAGGACGTTGTTTCTCTTTACTCTTTAAAGTACTCCTTGATTTTTCTTTGAAGTTGCAGTTATTGCTAGCAATAACAAATGGATGTTGTAGTGCTATATTATTACTCAGTCGTGCATTGTTGAAACATAAATAGCAAAAGATAATAGACTTCATCTTTGATATTTTCATAGTATGACAGACTTTAAACCATGATGTTGTGTTTTTGCTCTACTTATGGATAATGGCCATTTTATAAGGTGCTGAAATTGACTTACAATTTGGTCTGCATGATTCGTTTTAGTAAACAAGAAAAAGAGGAAGAAGAAGAAGAAGAAGAAGAAGAAAAATTCAAACAATTAAAAGGTTTTCAGCACTCTGTAAGTTGCAGATAACGGAGTTGTAAAACTCTACCCAGACAGAATGAAAAACGTTGCAGAAACCCATTGTTAAAACATAATATATTTTTTGATAATTATTTACTTACAGATTCCAAGTTTTGTTTCAAAACCAGTATTGAGATGATCGGGTGTAAATTGTATTGTCGAATTTAGTAGAATTTAGTAGCTAAATGATGTTTTGCACTAAAGTTGTCAGGTTCACTTTAGTGCATTATTCAATCACAACTGCATGTTTATAATCTGGACAGAGTAAGACCTTTACTCATTTTAGTGTTTTAAAACATGAGCTAAACGTGGCTTTTACCAGTCATACTTTAATTGGTAGTTGTCCATACCTGGAGATATGTTATTATATGATATGAAGTTTCGTGGTGATTGACCAATTTTGACCAGGATGTTTACCTGCTGAAATCTGGTTGGCTGAGGATGGCCATGTTTTTTTATTTGAATTTTTTTACCTTCTTAGGAGGTTCCCAAACACCCCCAGTATTACTGGCCAAACTGGAACTGGAACTGGAACTGAACTCAAGCAAACCCTGAGCAGATGCAGAATTGAATCATTCAGGATCTTTTTTCTCTTTACTCTTTGAATTACTCTTTGATTTCTCTTTGAAGTTGCAGTTATTGCTAGCAATAACAAATGGATGTTGTAAGTGTTGCTATATTATGACGCATTGTTGAAACATAAATAGCACAGGATAATGTAGTGGGTAGCATTACTGCTCTCCAACTGCTCTCTAACATGATTACATTAAAGACGCACTCTGGACAAGAACATCAGACAAATACACAATTGTAAATGTAAATAAGCAGATAAATTATGTTGAAAGTGTTTTTAAACTGGCAATTAATACCACATTTGTGTTTATTAGTAGAATCTAATAAAATGTTGTGCAACAAAAGACCCTCTTCAGGTACATGTCATACATGTGAAGTTCAATTGTGACTGACCAATTTGAATTTTTTTTATGATTTTAAATGCTTTTAAATTCCTGCAGGTGCAGTTAAAGATAATTTCTTCAATTAAATTCATTATTTTATTTTAAAATTTTTATTAAATGAATTAAAATCGAATGATTATCCACTGCTTATCGGTTATAGGTCCAGGTCCACATAGCACAGCATCTGTTTTTTTTTTAATGTTTTTTTTAAATATGACACCAGTCTAACAGAACCAGTGCCAGGAAAGCACACAGTAGCAGCATGTAAAGTTTCATGTAAACCTTTGGTTGCATACATATTTTTTTGCATATAATAGCGCCACCTAGCAAAGCAGTTCCCCCAAACCTTGAAGATAATCTACAACACACCTATGGTATATGACTGTCAAGCTCAGTGAGTTAGAGCTGTATATGCATGATTTATGCAATTTGCGCTCCACCCCTTTTTTAGATGGGGACTGGATGCAACACAGTGTTGAAATTCCAACACATTTTTTATCATTTTTAAGTGCAGTTTCTTAGAATTCATTTGAACCCAGATTTGTGCAAATTGGGGTGAAAACCCAGGGTTTTCTAGTTCATGCTCAAAAATGTGTGCAGTTTTGCATTAGAGACTACTATCTATTGACCATGTTCCATGTCTGCATGGCTTACAGTTTGGTCTTCTTGATTCGTTTTAGTAAAGAAGAAGAAGAAGAAAAATTCTTAAAATTGCAATAGAGTTCCAGCACTTTGTGCATGGACCCTTAATAAGTGATTAATCATGTACTTAGTACAGTAAAACACAAAAACCTGTAAATGAAAACATTTACTCTAGACTTCAAAGAGTTAAAACACTCATTTCATCCATGCATCATCCATCCGTCCTCCTTTCTGACCCATCTTCTCCTGATCTACCTAATGACTGTGCTTTGATTTTTATCAGAAAGGACAACGTCTGAGCAATGTTACTCAGGACTACAGCTCACTGCAAATTAAGAACTAGATGGTAGATGACAGGAACTACTGAAACACATTACTGCACAGACCCAGACCTCACGAGCAGACATTAAAAGAATACGGATAATAAGGAAAACAGCAGCATGGCTGCTCAGGGACTGGTGCTGAGTTTACTAACAGGGATTATGACAAATGTACATTTTGCACTTCTTGTATGATGCGTTCTTGCCTGCTCGAATCCACTGACACTGCAGTATCCAAAACTGGCTGTCCACTCGCAGCAGTATCCTAATTAGGGCTTTAAGGGCTAGTCCTGTCACTCAAAGGAGTTTCCTATCATATTCAACTCCAGAGAATCCCAAGGAAAGAAGAAAGACTTTGAAAACAACAGCAACTACTATAATGACTGGGATCTAAAACTTTTACAGCTTTCTTTCATATATTATCCAAGCCATCAAATGCTTTCCATCAAAGTTAAAGTGAATGTTCTCTGTCTGCTTCTATGTGTGTGTGAATATAGCTCCTTTGTTTTGTATGTAACATATAGTGTTTAATGCAGGAATCAGTTTATAAACAGCCTTTGCTTATTTGGTTACAACTTGGATAATGCAAATTTCCACTAACGCCTCTAAGGGAACTGCGCCAATTCTGCCAAAAGTGTGGATTCTAAACGTTCAGTCAGTTTCTGTTTGTAAATAGAAGAAGGCCTTGAAACAAATATAAAAAATCAGTAACTCTTAGTATAAATAAATCAAACGAAAATGTAATTTATTAGGGAATTATGTCATTAATTATGTAATTACATACATAATTATACTGAAGGCTTATTATTCAGTTATTAATCTTTAGTCTATTTATTCAGTGGTTGCTACAGATATAAATATTCAGCAACTATAAAATCAGCTATAAGCAGCTATAAAATTAACATAGTGAACCGAATTGTGGACGTATTTAGTGTCTCTTTTAGTGCAAAGGGTAAAATAGTATAGAAAACAGTGACAACACTTAACATGCAAGTCCTCTCACCTGAAGCCTGCACCTCCATTATGTACTGGTGCAGGTCCTGACCCTGTTGGATGACCTCGTAGGTCATATTGTTCATGGCCAGCTTGCGTTCAGTGTGGCGATGGAGCCTCTGCTCGGCTAACGAGAGATCCTCAGTGTTATAGTCAGACGCCTGCCTCAGCAAATCCTGCTTCCAAGCGTCCAGTTCACCTGTTACCTGAGGGACAGAAGGCAGGACAGAGAAGATTAATTGCAGTAATTCATGGACTTTCACACACGCACACACCTGCACAAACGTACAAATCTGGACACACCTGTGTATCCACACACACACACACACACACACACAGCCAGGACACAATGGGTCGAGAACTGAAAAAAGCTGACACTTCTATAGTTTTGCTGTATTTTGCATATCACTGTTGTCCAAAGAAAAACAAGTATCTCCAAAATATCAAATCAAATCACATTTGTCATATCGCATTTACACAGCTGCGTAGGTGAGTGGAAATCTTAGGTGCGTAGCGTCCTTGTAGAGCTTAAATATAATTTTTAAAAAATATATATGGTAAGTTTACAGGATTTCTATTGGTCCATTCATCATGTAATGTTCACACAATGCAAAGTACAGCTTGTGTGTTGAAATTATGTAGAAAATTGAAAATGAACAAAAACAGAGAAACTTATTTTGTTGGACAGCAATAATATTGAACCTTATGGAGTTTTATCAAACCTGTAGTGAAAATGTTCTTGATTATAAATCACATCTGATGTCCCTTACAGAAGCAGTGATAAAGCTCCATATGTACAACACTTTTACTGCTGATCTGCTGCACAGTTTGAATGTGTTGGCTCTGACTGCTGCAGGAGAGTGAAGAAACAGCAAACAGCATTTTTGAGCACTATTTCTCATTTTCGTTACCATTAATTATTTGTAAAGTCTTTGTGGAATGATATTCATATTTAATCTTTGGGATTTTTAAAATGTTCTTCCATTTTCAGTGGCCAAAATTTTGGTGGATCCATAAACCCAGCAGAGACACATATTCCCTAGCAACAAGCATGCAGAGCAGCAATTTTTGCAACTATTGTCTGTCAGCTATCACACAGAGCACACTTCCACAAACACTCACAAAACAGTCACACATATAATGGACCAAAAATAAATAAACAAAGACTGGGCTGGCAAACACATCTGTTCAAATACAGTGATGCTAGATAAGCACTTTGGGCTCTGGCTACCAAACCCAGACACAAATGTACACACACACACACACACACACACACACACAGAGAAACTTATAACCCATTGTTCTCCACCAGCCCACCGCAGCCCACCATTACATTTGAACATGCACACACACACTCATGAACCGTCCTTCGCCACCAGCACACTACAGCCCACTGTTTTGACCACAAACACACACCGACATATCCACAAACACACACCTCCAGGGCGTACTGCTCGAAGATGCGCAGTTGGAGGAAGATGTCAAGCTTGATCCTGCGCTCGTGGAACAGTTCCTCCATATGGGCCTGCGCCTCGTCCAGCTGCTGCAGCACGCTCTCTATGTGAGCCACTGAGCTGGCGTGGGGCAGCCTGTTACTCGCCAACGCCGAGTCCCTGTACACACACACACACACACGACCACATTCACACCCACAAACATACACAACACGCACCATTTAACAGACATCACAAGGTTTTTCACCTCCAGAGTTTTGAGCTCCTCTAACCAGTTGTTCTTAACTATTCCACAGTCTC